>NC_057805.1:202571272-202572169 GCF_018294505.1 Triticum aestivum
GCGGCGAGCTCATCGGCGGACGACCGGAGTCGGACGCCAGAGGAAAGGGCGACGCAGCATGCTAGCGAGCGAACGGAGAGGATAGGTGGGACGTGCGTTAGGAGGCGAATGCAACGGGCGCTGGCCCGTGACCATTTGGTCACCGGAGGCACGCCGGCGACGAGCGCAGGCGGCAGCGCGTTCGGGCGCTCAACGGAGGCTATGCTAGGAGGCACGGGGAGGCACGGGCGTGGGCTCGTTGGGCTCCTGGGAGCTCCAGGAGTTTGACTACGAGCTCGGACGCGAGCTCAGGCCACGGTAGCCACGGCGGCGAGGTGATATGCGGCGGCGAGCTCAAAGCAACGGCGACGAGCTAGCTAGGGAGGCTCACGCAGTGCGAGGAGGAGAATGGAGGGAGGGAGGAGCTCACCGAGCGGCTACGTAAAGCCTGCGACAGCTTAGGAGCGCAGAGGTGGCCGGAGACGACGACGGTCACCGACGCCCGAGGCGGAAGGGGGCGGCTCGATCCGCTGCCTGCGGTGCTCCCCGGCTTGCGTTCGTGGACGGGGACGAGGAAGCCGACGACGGCGGAGCTGCTGGACAGGTTGGCGAGGCGAGGCGAGGTTGGTTGCCGCGGTTGCGACGGCGGACGGCGACGGAGGCGCTCGGGATGATGGGGGGGGGGAGCACGGAGCGGCGCGAAGGAGAGGGGATGAGGGAGGCGCAGGGGCCGAGAGTGAGCGGGGTGAGTGGGAGAGAGACCCGAGGAGGCGCGGGGGCTGGCGCCCTTATCCCTCCGGCGTCGGTGCCGGCGAGGTGGTCGGGCGGCAGCGCGCCCCTGTTCCGACCCGGGCGGGGGAACAGGAAGGGGACGCGGGGGTGAGTTGGGCTGGGCCGGGGTCGGGGCGCGGGTGGCGG
>NC_057805.1:202572406-202577914 GCF_018294505.1 Triticum aestivum
ATCTGTTTTCTGTTTTCCTTTTATTTGTTTATTTTTTTTTTCTGTTTTATTTCTTTTAAAAGTAATTAGGTATTTTATAAAAATGTGTTTCCTCCACCATAATTACCAGTGTATTATTTAGCACCCACTGAACATTTTTGTTTGAATTTTTGAAAACTTTTATTTTTCACTTTTAAATTTAATTGAAGTTTGAACTAGGAGTTTGACAAGGTTGTGGTTCAAATGTGATCAAGCCCTGTTTAGCAACATGATTAGCTTAATCACAGGGGGTTACTATAGCATGATTCTCAGAGTGTTACAATTATCATCATCATGCAACTCATTGTTTTTATTATGACCTATACAAGTTCTGCATGTACCTTTTCAATGAGAAATATATTTATGTATTATTGTTCCATCTTTTGTAGATTTATTTCTGCTTAAGAACTGGGTATTATGATGAAGCAAGGCAAGTTGCTCAATCATCTCGTGCTGCTTACAACTTCGCCCCTCTGGTAAAGTACATGAATAATGATGGCGACTTGTTCATAATAGGAAACGTACATATAATATGTTCTCTGGCAGCTTGCAGAATGGATTACTACTAATGGTGCTGTGTCATCAGAGACCGCTCTGACAGCTTCTGAGGAATGTGAAAAAATGCTCAGAATGGGTGACCGACCAGGGCGTCCTGGTTATGATAGGAAGAAGTTGCTTCTTTATGCCATAATTTGTGGCTGTCGACGGCAAATTGACAGATTACTTAAAGATCTCCCAACACTTTTCAATACTATAGAGGATTTCTTGTGGTTCAAGTTGTCAGCTCTGCGGGAATACTCCAGTGCATCTTCTTCTAATGTTGCGAATGAAGGCTTGGTTCCTTATATGCTGGAGGATTTACAAAATTATCTGAACAAATTTGAGCCATCATATTATACAAAAAGTGGAAAAGACCCCTTGGTCTATCCCTATATTCTGCTCTTAAGCATCCAATCACTTCCAGCAATTCTTTATTTGTCTAAAGAAGTTGGAGAGGAAGGGTACCATGTTGATGCTGTGCATATTTCAATTACTCTAGCTGATCATGGTATTCTCCCTGAGGGAGTTGGATCAGGTCAGAAGATGGGTGTAATGGATGCTTGCGCAGAAGCTGACAGTATTATACGGCAATATGGCTCTATTTACTTGCGCAATGGCAACCTTGATTTGGCCTTGGAATATTATGCACAGGCTGCTGCTGCAATGGGTGGAGGAGAGGTATCATGGATTGGTCAAGGGAATGCTGATCAACAACGTCAACGAAGTTCAATGTTGAAGCAACTGCTCACAGAGATATTACTAAGGGACGGTGGTATTCAACTTCTGCTTGGTCCAAGTGGAATGGGAGAAGGAGAACTAAAAAAGTATATGATGGATTGGAGAAGTAGGCAGCAATTCTTGCTTGAAGCCGCCCATCGATGTCAAGAGGCAGGGCTCTATGACAAAGTAAGTTTAATTCTTGAACCAAAATGTTTTTAGATTTTTTTGGGTTCTTGTGCTTTAGGGAACATTTTATTTTGTATCTTCCTAGGTTGGGATCCACAAAAGGATCAGCAAGAGCATGTTATTTTATTACTGTCATGGATTTATATTTCTATTGAATTATTTTATCTCATCACGTTCATAGCTGAGTTGAAAGTCAAACTTCTCTGCTCTTAAAGCGATATGACCCGTCCTAGGACTGATTCTAGCTGCTTGAACACTGGTTATCATATCATATTCTGCAGTAGTATTCTCAAGATGACATGCCATCGATTAGTCTTCGTTGGCACATCTAACATGCATGGTTTATCAACTTCGATGTGATGCACATGTATCTGAATCCATTTACTTCATGTTATTGAGCTATGTAGTATTAGTATATTTACTCTGTGTGAGGTCATATTTTAATTTGCAGCACTTCAGTCTTGTTTGAGCTATCATGTATCCATCTCATGTTACTTCACTTTTTACATGAAATAACAGTCAGTGGAAATTCACAAAAGAGTTGGAGCCTTTGCCATGGCACTTCAGACAGTAAACAAGTGTCTATCGGATGCAGTATGTGCCCTGGCACACAATATGTTAGATGGCGAAAGCCGTGCTGTTGCTCTAATTCAATCTGGCAATGAAATTTTGGAGACAGCCAGATATTCTTCTGAAGCCAGGTTAATTACCTCCTATCTTCTGCTTCTACATCATGCGACTGCTGGTTATTTATGCCTTCAATACTTAATTAATCATGTGGAAACTCACTTGCAGTGTTCAAGACAAGGATCTCATTTCTGAACAGCAAATTATACTGAGACAGCTTGAAGCTATTCTTCACATTTATAGGCTAGCTCGTGCTGGACAAACTGTTGACGCTCTGAGGGAAACCATCAAACTTCCATGTCTTCATTTGGATCCACAGTCTTCGAATGTATCAGTCGATGTATTCAGGAATTTATCACCCCATGTTCAAGCTTGTGTGCCAGATCTCCTGAAGGTTGCTCTAAACTGCATGGACAA
The DNA here is from genome assembly GCF_018294505.1 of Triticum aestivum. Taxonomy (NCBI): domain Eukaryota; kingdom Viridiplantae; phylum Streptophyta; class Magnoliopsida; order Poales; family Poaceae; genus Triticum; species Triticum aestivum. The sequence continues at coordinate 202,574,915 of NC_057805.1, forward strand.
TGTTAGAGATACCGATGGGACCCTGCGTGCTGTCAAGTCAAAGGTATTCTCTATCCTGTTTATTCTTATTTTTATTGCGTCTATCAGTAGATTTTGCTTTAAAGGGCACTTTTTTGCATTACCACGGAAAATATGTTGCTGAACTGCACGGAATAGGTGCAATACCGACTATTTCTTGGATCTGCTTAGCACATAGCTAGGGAGGGGGTAGGGACTACTTGATTTGTAGCCAATTTAACCCTAGCCTACTTTTGGCTAGCCAAGACGTAGGCAACACGTGGTTAAGCCAACATTTGGCAAATTTAGAGTCCATATTTGGCAAAAAAGTGTTGGCCTATCAACATGTTGCCAAATGTGCATGGTTGCTATGCCTAGCTTTGTGCCGATAAGCAGCTGCAGGATAATTTTATCCATGATGACTGTGTAGGCTTGTAAAGACTGCCTCTAATAAAACTGAACCAGCTGGAGAAGGGAAAATACAGTGATATTAGACCTTTACCTGTGTTACACACGACATTCATGCTAACTACGCATACGTAAACTTGCTTTTCTGTCGGTGTCGCCAGGGAAGAAAAAAGTGCCAACTGTTTTTACGTTGCTAAATTGTAACAGAAATGCTCCTGCAATTTCTGATGCAATATTTTTGTGATGAGCAGATTGCGAACCTTGTGGCAAGCAACATGAGCAGGAATTGGCCACAGGATTTGTACCAGAAGGTGGCTCAGTGCATATGAATAGTTAGTGTTTGGGCTGAAGTGCTAGGGAAATGGGCTATCTGTATCGGAACCTCCCCAACAGGCCAACACCATTTGAACAGATAGTTGAAGGTTTAAAGATGCACAAATGTTTTTTTGGTCGCAGAACCATGTCGTCTGTCTTGTTTGTAGGCCCTGTCCGGTTGGTGGGTGTCAAAATTCGAGAAAATTGCCACTTTTCATAATTTGTTACTAAATCCAAGGCTGCTGCAGCAGCCTCTTGAATCTTAATTTTCAAGAATTCATCTACTAGTCAATTTTGGTGTTGTATCTTGAATTATTTTCTTTAGCATTCAAGTTTGCGGACTCTGGTTTTCTTTTCAGTTTATCTCATGCGAGGCTGCGACAATCGATACAGCTTCTCGGTTTTTACTGCGCAGTGGGCACCTTGCAAGTTGGTGGCACGAGGGAGTCTGGCCCATAGCAGTCCGTTGTTCCGGTATAAGAGCATCGCCACTCGTTCGCCTTCAAAGGGGCTAGAAATAGCGCCGCCCTAGGGGCGCGCTGGCTGAAATATTGACTTGGGGGCGGTCGGGCCAGCCGCCGCCCCAGGTCGCCCCCTCGGCGTCGATTTCGGTCCACTTTTGGCGTAAATTGATGCACTTTTCAGCCCATTGTCGGTGCAAATCGGCCCACTATCAGCACAAATTGTCCAATTTCGGTTCCTATTCAGTGTGCTTCGGCACAAATTCAATAAAAGCTATTTTTTATCACATAGTTTATCATAGAAAATCAATAGGAATCAAATAGTTCAATACAAATTATATAGTTCAACAAATAGAAAGTCACACTTCATCACATGTCGAGCTAGGCGTTGCCCTTGAGCCTCCATAAGTGCTCCACCAGATCTTGCTGCAGTTGTTGATGCACCACTGGGTCTCGGATCTCCTGACACATATTGAGGAAGGCAGTCCAGGTTGCCGGTAGGTGGTGATCAACTTGGGCAAGAGGACCTTGCCTGTAATATGGTTCAGTGTCAAATACTGGCTCTTCCTGCTCGCTCTCAATGATCATGTTGTGCAAGATGACACATCAAGTCATGATCTCCCACATTTGATCTTTCGACCAGGTCTGAGCAGGGTACCGGACAACAGCAAATCGAGATTGGAGCACACCAAATGCTCGCTCGACATCCTTCCTGCAAGTCTCCTGAAGCTTCGCAAAGTGGGAGTTCTTGCCTCCTGGCACAGGGTTTGAGATAGTCTTCACAAATGTGAACCATCTCGGATAGATGCTATTTGCTAGGCAGTATCCCTTGTTGGTGCCGCCCATTGACCTCGAAGTTCACCGGAGGAGGGTGACCTTCAACAAGGCTGGAAAAGACAAAGGAGCACTGCAGTACGTTGATGTCAAGTTCCCGGCATACCAAAGAAGGAGTGCCAAATCCAGAGCTCGTGTGTGGCCACTACCTCAAGTACCACACTGCAACTGCCTTTGGCGCTTTTGTACATCCTCTGCCAAGCAAATGGACAGTTTTTTCATTTCCAATCATGAAGTCGATGCTTCCAAGCATCCCTGAAAATCCTCCTGCTGCATTCTGTGCTAGGATCCGAGCAGTGTCTTCAGCATTGGGTGATCGCAAGTATTGCGGTCCAAACACTGCCACCACTACCCTGCAGAACTTGTAGAAACACTCAATGGTCGTGGACTCGACCATGCGTCCATAGTCTTCCAATGAATCACCGGGAGCTCCGTATGCAAGCATCCTCATAGCTGTCGTGCACTTCTGGATTGAGGTGAATCCAAGTGTGCCGGTGCAATCCTTCTTGCACTTGAAGTAGCTATCGAACTCCCGGATGGAATTCACAATCCCGAGGAAGAGCTTTCGGTTTATCCGATAACGGCGTCGAAATACTTTGTCGCCGTGCAGTGGAGCGTCGGCGAAGTAGTCGGAGTAGAGCAAGCAATAGCCTTCCAGTCGATGTCGACTCTTTGTCTTCAGCCGGCCCGGCGCCGAGTCACCTCACCGCGGCTTTGCATTGTTCGCGAGCAGGCTGGCCAGGGCGGCGAGGACCATGAGATGCTCTCCGTCCTAGGCGTCGACTTCGGCTCCCACCTCCAGCAGCGCCGCGAGCGCCTTCTCGTCGCCTGAGTCCATCGCCGAGCAGACAAATCGCCGAACACTTGGCGGACATGGTAGGCGCGCAGCTGCCGGTATTCCAGCCCTGTGCGGCCGAAGCGCCAGAAAGCTCGCCTAGGAACGGGGTGGAGGATGCCATGGCGGAACTCTCTCTCTCTCTCTCTC
>NC_057805.1:202578176-202606691 GCF_018294505.1 Triticum aestivum
TCTCTCTCTCTTCCGGCGGGAATGGCCTATCTAGCGGGGGTGGGTGGGTGGGCGGCGCCGAGATCGGCAAGGCGACGGGAGGGCGTGCGCGTAGGGGGATCTAGACGTGCAAGATGCGTTTTCGCCTGGCAGTGGTGGCCCAGACGCGGTTTTCCCTTTCCCCGGAGCCCCCAGGCGCCCCCCAGTGCGCTGGGTTCGGCCTGGGTCGCCGGGCCCAAAAACGGGCCGAGCCGGCGGATTTCAGCGTCCTGGGGGCGCGATTGGGTTTTTTTGGCGTCGGCACGAAAAAAGTCGCCCTGGGGGGCCTGTTGGGGGTGCGAGTGGAGATGCTCTAAAGCCTTGTAAACTCTAGGACGGGCTAGCGGGTGCCTGTTGGTTAGACCGAGCGCTCGTCCAAATATGTAAGAAGCAGGAGCAACTAGCTGAGGAGCGCTCCCCGCTCGTCCAAATATATAAGAAGCAGGAGCAACTAGTTGAGGAGCGCTCCTTCGAGAGCCTCTTCAACGGTCACATGGGATGGACTGAGAACATGTTGGTGCGCTCTTAGCCGTCACTATGTGTCGCGCTCTGAGCTCCGTCTAGAAATTTTTAGCATTGGTTTTTAGTTTTGTAATGGTTTTTTAGTTTTCCACCAGTCTTTCTTAATTTTTTGACAATTTCTTTTCTGTTTTTTTGCGCGAAGAAACGTGTTTTCTTTTTTTTGTGAGAGACATGGTTTTGCTTTTGCGAGAGGCATTGATTTGCTTCCGCCAGCGGCACGGCCGTGCCTCTTGAAAACGAAAAAAGACGCGTTTTCTCTCCGTGCCTCTTGGAAATAAAAAAAATGTGTTTTCTCTTTTTTCTTCTTTCGTGAGAGGCTTGGTTTTGCTTTCGCGACAGGCACGGATTTGCTTTCGCGATAGGCATGGATGTGCCTCTCGGAAAGGAAACAAAGTTTTCCTGGTTCGGTTTTTTTGTATGTTTCTTTCGTGAAAAAAGTTTGTCAAAACCTATCAACATTGGATCTAGTTTTGAAGATCTCGATGCGAGGAATCCAACGGTGAAAACGGTTCTAGATTTGGACGCACGGTTTAAGAGATAAAACGTTTTGAACAAACGGATCTACGAGAAAAGAGAAAATTGCCAGGTTGCGACAAATGACGCACATGCAGCGCACCACTTGTCACAATCTGGGGAGGTGGGAGTGATCTTTGAAAGGAGTACTCTTCAATTAGTAATTTGGTAAAAAGCAGTTGACGGGCCCCACGCGGTCCATCAAAAATAGAAAGCTCGATGTGGTCCATCAAAATAGTAAGCGTGCCGCGCGCCCCATCTGGTGCCCCTCCACGTGCGAACTCTTGGGTCGTACCTTTTTTTTAAATATCATCAACTTTATTAATGAAAAATAATGGTTACATCGTCTATAAGAAGAGATACAATATTTTTCATAGATTCCTTGATCCAATTCCTAGCCTTGAAACATTTTGCTAGTCTAGCAAGCTTATGAGCTACTTTGTTTGTTTCCCTATTGCAATGTTCAAAACTAGTAAGAGGAAAATTACAAGCCATAAAAAAAACAATCAAGATTGCCACCGCCGCTCGTGCAGAATGTCCTCCATTCTTTATTGTGTCAATGACTTCCATGTTGTCAGAATTAATAATGAGACAATTGCAACCCGCCTTTTGTGCCAACAATAAGCCAAACCTAAGTGCTAACGCTTCCGCTGTCAGAGCATCAACACACCACTCAACCTTCCAATTTTTACCTTCAATGAAGTTTCCTTTGTTATCCCTAAGAACAACACCTGCTGTGCCCCTTAGTAGACCATGATCAAAGGAATAATTCACATTCAATTTAACAAACCCCATAGGAGGTTTCCTCCATTCTCCATTCTTCCTATTTGCATTAGGTGAGTGGGCATTTACATAATTTGCCACTATAGCACAAATCCCCATCGAGGTTTGGAACACCTCTTAGACTTCCCCTCATGAATCAGCTTCAGTCTATTCCACCATAAATACCACATAGTTATAGCGATTAGCTCCCGTGCATTCTGGGAACCCAATATAAATAGTTCTTGATCTGGCATGAGGAGTAATAATTTAAGGACTGCCTCTCCTGCACAATCAACAACACAAGTGAAAGTGCAACTAATCCCCCGATGGTTTTACATATACCTCATTGAACTAATGTCCATTCAAGATAAATATTTCAGGATGTTCAGTGATTGGCATGGCAAGGACTAGAGATGTGGACCCCTCAAAATGCTAAGGGCAAGGATTGGCAAAAGCTCAATACTCCATATTTTTGTTTAAGTAAACAAAGATCACATTGAGTCCATAGGAAAGCCAATACTATTAAAAGGGGACGAGGTGTTGCTTGATGACCTGGTTGCTCAAGTGCTTAATGATATTGCTCCAAAATCCTCAGCCACTTTCTCTATCCAAATATGTCCAAACCCCAAATTCCAACTCGGCCCCACCATACTTCCTACCCGGAGCCGCCGAGTTCATCTGGACTTAGCCACAGCCAAAACCCTAACAATTCGGATCCACCGATATGGATCTTGGTCCCACCGAGATGGCTTGACCAACTCTCTGTTGCCTTATTGCTTCACTTCGGTCCCACCGAGATGATGCAATCGATGCCACTGAGACGAGGTTTGCCCTAAGACCTTGCACATCGGTCCCTCTGAGTTGTTCCCGTCGGTCCCACCGAGATTCCTAACGTTCATATTTTTACACAGATCAGTGCCACCGAGTTTTCTGATCGGTGACACCGAGATGGGTAGAAAGTGTGAACGGTTGGATTTTGTGTGGAGGCTATATATACCCCTCCACCCCTTCTTCCTCATAGAGGAGATCCATCCTAACGTGCCTACACTTCCACCATTCATTTTCTAAGAGAGAACCACCTACTCATGTGTTGAGATCAGGAGATTCCAATCCTACCATTTGAACCTTGATTTCTAGCCTTTCCCAAGTTGCTTTCCGCTCAAATCCTTCTTCCACCATAGCCAAATCTGTGTGAGAGAGTTGAGTGTTGGGGAGACTATCATTTGAAGCACAAGAGCAAGGAGTTCATCATCAACACACCGTCTATTACCTTTTGAAGAGGGGTGTCTCCTAGATTGGTTAGGTATCGCTTGGGAGCCTCCGACATGATGTGGAGTTGAACCAAGAAGTTTGTAAGGGCAAGGAGGTCGCCTACTTCGTGAAGACCTACCCGAGTGAGGCAAGTCCTTTGTGGGTGATAGCCATGGTGGGACAAACAATGTTGCTTCTTAGTGGATCGTTAGTGGACTCGCGCAACCGTTACCCTTCGTGGGTTGAAGTCTCCATCAACGTTGATGTACGATAGCACCACCTATCGGAACCACACCAAAAATCTTCGTGTTCCCACTGCGTTTGCCTTCTCCAAACCCTTCCACTTTACTTACATGTGCAGTGTTTTACATTCCGCTGCTATACTCTTAGACTTGCATGTGTAGGTTGTTACTTGACTTGTCATAATTGCTAAAATCTTCCTACAACTAAAGTTGGGAAAATAATAGATTTTTATTCGGTCAAGTAGTCTAATCACCCCCTCTAGACATACTTTTGATCATACAAGTGGTATCAGAGCTTTGGTCTCTGTAAGCCTTGATTTCCATTGCTTTGGTGATCATAGCCTTAGTTTCACAACCTAGGAGAGTATGGCATCTAGTGAGGGTAACTATCACGGTAGAGGTCCTTACTTTGATGGTACAATTTTTGTTAGTTGGAAGCATAAGATGAAAATGCATATTCTTGGTCATAACCCCACCGTCTGGGCTGTTGTTCATATTGGCTTGCAAGGTGAATTCTTTGAGGATGGTAGAGAACCGGATCGCGAAGCGACCACGGAAGAATTGAAGATGTTGTAATACAATGCTCAAGCTTGTGATATTCTCTTCAATGGATTGTGCCATGAGGATTTCAATAAAATTAGCTGTCTTGAGAATGCAATGGAAATTTGGGATACTTTGGTTGATATGCACGAAGGTACCGAGTCCGTCAAGGAATCCAAGTTGGATGTGCTTCAAAGTCAACTTGACAAGTTCAAGATGAAGGACGGTGAAGAAGTCGCTGAAATGTACTCTAGGATTGCTCTCATCCTAAATGAGATTGCCGGCTTAGGAAGTGAAGAGATGACCGACAAGTTCATCATCAAGAAGATCCTTAGATCTTTGGATGGCAAATATGATACCGTGTTCACATTGATCCGAATGATGCCCAATCACAAAATCTCTAGCCCACGGAAGTCATTGGTAGAATTGTTGCTCATGAGATGTCACTCAAGGATAAGGAAGAGCTCCACAACAAGTCAAGTTGTGCATACAAAGCTTCAAGTGATGCTCCTACAACATCAAGTGACAAGCTATTCTCCAATGAAGAATTGAGCTTAATGGTGAAAAACTTCAACAAGTTCTACAAGAGTAGAAGCAAAGATAGAAGCTCCAAGTCATGGTCCTACAATGAGAAAAGTTCTTCTAGTCGTGATTGTAATTGCTACAATTGTGGAAGACCCAGACACTATTCCAATGAGTGTATGGCTCCCTACAAAAAAAGAGAAGACTCACCAAAAAGGAGTAGAAGAGATGAATCACCTCATAGAGAAAGAAGGAGTAGAGATGATCGTTATGAACAAAGACCCTCTCGAAGAAGCAAGGATTCGGAAAGGAAAGAAAATTCATCAAAGAGCTACACAAGATGAAGACATCAAGCTCATGTTGGTGAATGAGTCTCTGGCTCCCACTCTGACAACTATTTCGAGAGAAGCTATCACTCCGACTCTGAATATACTCAAGATGAAGGTGTTGCCGGTCTTGCACTGGTGTCATCTAACTCCCATGGCATATTTGATTCACCAAATGAAGGAATTGGAAGATGCTTCATGGCTAAAGGCCCCAAGGTATCACACCCCGAGTATCTTGATTTCAATAAACTTGCTTGTCGATAAAACTAGTGATGTGAGCTATAATTAACTTGCTAGTAATCATGATAGTCAAGATGAAACGAATGACAATGATAAGAAGGAGATCGAGCATCTAACTAAATAACGAAACACTCTTAATTTAGCTCATGAAACAACTCAAGAGGATCATAGAGAGTTCCTAAGAACTCATGAGAAGCTACGCTTCGAGAAGCTAAATTGAGAGCAAGAGCATGAGTTCCTAAAACCAATCAATGATGATCTTTGAAAGAAGAGTTCTTATTACATTGCCAAATGTCTCCTCTTGTCTACTTACATTCCACAAGTTAAACCTAGTAACAAGAGCAAGAAAGATTCTTCTTCTAGTAGTAACAATAACCATGCTAAATCCAATATTGTTGCTTCTAGTAATTCTCTTGATTCCACTAATGATTCTCTTAGCCAAGTTACACTTGAGCAAGAAAATAGCTTATTGAAGGGAATTATGAGAAAGGTGTTTATAAAAGTCTTGCCGGGAGTAAGCAATTTGAGGAAATTGTATGCAAGCAAGGGAGACACTGGAAGAATCAAGGTGTTAGTTTTGAACGGAAGTTCAATGCCAATGGATTTTAATGGGAAGAAGATCAATACCCCAAGACGAAGTTTGTTCCTTAACAAGAGAAGTATGACCTCACTTTCTTTTGAGGTAACACAAGCTCAAGCTGATCTTTCACCACAAGACCACAAGCTAAAAGGCAAGGACAAGCTTCAAGAGGAGATTGACTCATTTGAAGAAGAACCTAAAGCCATGGTTAAGTGGCTTCCCAAGACTACTCCAAGCTCCACTTCATCAAGTTCAACTAAAACTCCAAGGATTCCCATCAAGTTGATGTGGGTCCCAAAGAAGAAGAACTAGAGTGTTCTTGAGGGTGACTCCGCCAACCTACTCCATTCATATTCATTTTGGCAAGGACTTGTGCAACCAACTTCCACATCTTGCACTAGTTCATGGAGTCACAAACCCTCTTGTTGGTAAGACAAGGGACAAGGCAACCTAATGCTTTCATGGACATCACCATATGTGCAATTCACTCTATGTCTATGGATATTCTTGTATGTTCCTTGTGGGACTAACCCATGTAGGTATTGAAAGTGCAAAACTCCAAACGATTGCTCCGAACCCTTGATGGACTACATCAACATTGAGCATCCACATCTTCACGATCTACATGAAGTCATCATCGACAAAACCCAAGGTTAGTTCAACCCTCCTTGGGGGAATATCACATCTAGGGGGGGCTTTGCTCTAAAAATTGAGCTAAAGCAACTCTAATGGTGTGAACACATTAATGCTTTATGTAAAAGTGGTAACCCACTTGTGCTTAAATGATGAATATGACCTATAATCAAATGTTCTCATTTTACTCCTAAGTCAATATACTCATATATAGATGACCTAATCATCGCCAATTGCTTGATAGATGCTAGAATTGGTTGTGCATGTTTGACACATATTTGATTTGCTACTTTATTGTGTGAGCATGTTGGTTTGCATATTTTCTCCATTTGAGGACATCCATTTGTTGTTTTGATTGTCTTGTTTTTTTTCTGGCCAAGTGGATGTACAAGAATGCCTAAGAACCTTTTCTAGCTATCTATGTTTTCTTGTCTCAAATTCTCTTGATGCTACATCACAAAAATTGAACAAGTCTTTTTCGGACCCTCTGGGTGAGGCGCACTCGGAGCCACAGATCTGAAAGGGCTGACCTCCAAAACCTTCAAAATTGCTTTCGGTGTGACCAATCCAATCCTACTCGGACTCACCAAAACAGTTGGATTGATCTAGGTTTTTGATCTCGGTGTAACTGATTAGACCAACTCGGCGTCACTTATTTGCTCTAACTGCGCGCAGTTACATGTCTCGGTGCCACCGATTTGTTCCATTTGGCGCCACCGATAGCAGCTGGGTATATATATCCCGCGGGCCTGTACGACTGAAATTTCTCAAACGTCACGCCTCCCGCACACCTCTACTGCCGCCGCCCTCGTCTCCGGACTTCGCCGTTGTGTCAAACCCGCCCTCGCCATTGGACTCCGCCATTGTCAATGGGTTTCTCTCCCGCCGTTGCCATCGTAGGGCATTTGCGCTGAGTTAGGGTAAAAATTCCACCCCCTTGTGCTTCAAATTTTTTATGATTCAATGCACTAGGAATTTTCCATGAATCTTGCTACGTATGAACTACTTCAATCCACTAGGTCAGACTTCGCCATTGTGTCAAACCCGCCCTCGCCATTGGACTCCGCCGTTGTCAATGGGTTTCTCTCCCGCCGTTGCCACCGTAGGGCATTTGCGCTGAGTTAGGGTAAAAATCCCACCCCCTTGTGCTTCAAATTTTTATGATTCAATGCACTAGGAATTTTCCATGAATCTTGCTACGTATGAACTACTTCAATCCACTAGGTCAATTCCATAGGTCATATGCGAGTAAACGTTTTAGGTTTAGGTTTCCACCGAAAGCATCTCGGACTGACCAAATTGGAATTTTCGGAGTCACCGATTTGGCCCTGGCCATTTTGCACTAGTACGTCTCAGTGCCACCGAGAAGTACGAATTGGTGAGACTGCAAGTAATGTTTCTGTGAAACCCTAGTATCTCGGAGACACCGAACCACATCTCGGTCTGATCGAAATGGTGTGTTTGGGTTCTGTTGAGTGCTTCAGTATCACCGAGATTATTAACTCGGTGGATCCGAAATGCATTCTGTGTAAACTTAATACTAAGATTTGAACTCAATTTTCATGAAAAAATATCTGCTTTTTGTGATGACTCATCTACTCTGCCCATACCTATCTATTCACAGGGTCAATTTGCAAGATGTCAAGTGCCAGTGATAGCCAGAATGTGTCAGAACAACATGAGGATCTCAGTGAGGGATCCAGTCCTGAGGGTAGCTATTATGAAGGAGTAAGGAGCTCACCTGAAGTGCCCAAGGCTGCCACAAGAACCAGAAAGAAGAGAACCTCAGACGATGAGGATGAGGATTCTGTGGCTAGTGAGGCCACATCAAAGAAGAAGAAAGTGGTGCTTGCTAAGAAGTATGGCACAACAGCTAGCACAAGATCTTCAGGCAGTGCCAAGGAGAGAACAGCTGTGAGGAAAGTCCCACTCTCCAAGGCAGATAAGGCCACAACTCCAAGGGAACACATGACATTCACACTTGAGGAGCCAAGTGATACAGAGGCTGTTACAGGAAAGAAGAAGAGGGTTAGGAAGACTACTGCTTATGTCATTGGCAAACCCTCCATGGTTCCTGCTGATGATGATGAGGAACCAGCAGCTGATGTACCTCCAGCCAAGACTCAGAAGGTCATGTCTGATGTAATGAAGTCTGCTGCCCCCACCAAGTCCAAGTCCAAAGCTCCAGCACCGAAGGGATCAACGAGGAACATTTTAGCTAGTGAGAAGAATAAGGCCCTAGTGTCTGAAGTTGAGATTGATGATGAGCCACTAGTGCTCAAAAAGTTGTAGCCAAAGATTCCAGACCATGGGAACTCACATCCAGTTGCAGAAAACATGATGCTCAGGAAGGATAAAGGTTTGCGAGAGTGCAGGATGTCTGATCCATATTCTATCAGGAGAAGGACCGCATGTGATTATTGTTTCCACACACGAGGGCAACATGATTTCTATGAAACTATGCTGCTTGACAAGAAGCCAATTGTCAGTGATATGAAGTGGGTGGACTAGAAGTATATTGGTGCTAATGAGGATGACTCCCCCCATGTTCATGAGAGCTCCAGGCTTGCTGGAGTTGATGCCTTTGTTGGGAAGAAGCTCACAAATTGGAATGATGAGATGATCATGCAATTCTACTCCACAACACAATTTTATCTAGATGGCAGAATTGTGTTGATGACTGAGGGATCCAAATACCAGTCAACCATCTCAAAATAGGCTAAAATTCTTGGTGCTCCAAAGGAGGAGGAAGATGATATTGATGTCTATGGCAAGCCCAGGATGGATCACAATTCTATGGCTAACATGTACAAGCCCATACCCAAGAAACATCTTGACACGCACAAGCTTGGTTCTGTAAAGCATTTGCTTGCTGGTTTGGCCACCACCAACACTATCTTGAGGCACACTCTTTTTCCCAAGTATGGAGATGACAAGATGATCCGTGTCCACTCCATCAACTTGCTGCATTTGTTTGATACTCCATAGAAATTCAAAGTAATGAGCCTTATCATTGACACTATCAAGAGAACTGCAGCTGACCAGAAGAGATCATGTGGATTTGCTCCACACATTCAGTTGCTCATCAACTCTAAGGTTGGAACGAGCACATACCTAGTTGATCGTGAGCATCTTCCATTACAGCCTGAGTTTGAGGACAATGTTTTAGTGATGGACCCTTCACATCCTTTGTCTGCTCAAGATCAAGAGGAAATTCAGGCAGCTGCAGCAGCGAAAGAAGAACACAAGGCCTCTGTTCCCAATGCACCCATTGCTAACTAATAACCCACAAGTATAGGGGATCAATTGTAGCTTTTTCGATAAATAAGAGTGTTAAACCCAACGAGTAGCTAAAGGTAGGATTTATATTCCCTTCAAGTTCTATCGACCACCGATACAACTCTACGCACACTTAACGTTCGCTTTACCTAGAACAAGTATGAAACTATTTTGTAGGTGTCAAGCTAGAGCTACTTTGCAAGAATAAGACTAGATGTAATTAGCAAGAATAAAACTATGAGTAATTTGCAATATAATAAAATTAGTTGTTTAGTAGAGAGCTTTTTACAACATAAGAAGTATTTTGTCCATAGGAAATCGATAACTAGACTGGTAATCATTATTGCAATTTTATATGAGGGAGAGGCATGAGCTAACATACTATCCGTACTTGGATCATATGCACTTATGATAGGAACTCTAGCAAGCATACGCAAGTACCAACGATCATTAAGGTAAAACCCAACCATAGCATTAAGTATCAAGTCCTCTTTACTCCCATATGCGTCAACCCACCTACTCAGGTATGTTTTCCAGTCGCTCACGCCACCCACCATAAGCGAATTATCAACATATTGCAACACCGTACAATGGGAATCCCACACTCTTGAGTGACACGGAAGGCACCATAGGACAACACCAAAATAAAACATAGAATTCAAACCAATCACGATCATCAATCAACCATAGGACAAAACGAATCTACTCGAACATCATAGGATGGCCACACATCATTGTATAATAATATATAGCATAAGCACCATGTTTAAGTAGAGATTACAACTGGGAGAATAGGTGTTACACCGCTGTATAGACGGGGAGAGAGTTGGTGGTGACGGCGGCGAAGTTGTTGGTGTAGATCGTCGTCACGATGATTGCCCCGACGGCGTTCGGGCGCCACCGGGAGAGAGGGGGAGAGAGCCCCCCTCCTCCTTCTTCTTCCTTGGCCTCCCCCTAGACGGGAGGAGAGTTCCCTCTTTGGTCCATGGCCGCCATGGTGGTGGAGGGGCAGGAGACCCTCCGATATTGGATCTCTCTCTGTTCTCTTTTATTTCGCGTTCCTCTTTTCTGGCCAAAAACCGTTTCTTATATTCCCGGAGATCCGTAACTCCGATTGCGCTGAATTTTTAACACCATATTTTTCCGGATATAAGCTTCCTTGTGAAAGAAGAAGAGCCCCAACCGACTTACGGTGTGCCCACTAGGCATCACCGTGCGCTAGGGGGGCAGGCCGCGCCCTGCTGGGCAGTGGAGGCTGTGGGCCTCCGTTTGCGTTGATTCTACCTCCCAAAAATCACATATATTCCAAAATAAATCTCCGTAAATTTTTATCGTGTTTGGACTTCCTTTGATATGGATATTCTGCAAAACAAAAAGCATGCAACAAACAGGAACTGACACTGGGCATTGGATCAATATGTTAGTTTAATAAATCATATAAATTGTTACCAAAAGTATGTGAAAGTTGTATAATATTGGCATGGGCACGAAAAAAATTATAGATATGACGAAGACGTATCAGCTTCCCCAAGATTAATTCCTGCTCGCCCTCGAGTAGGTAAATGATAAAAAAGATAATTTTTGATGTGGAATTCTACCTAGCATAATCTTGATCATATAATCTAATCATGGCATGAATATTAAGACATGGGTGATTCAAAGCAGTAGTCTATAATGGCTAAAGAAAGTTATCCTTACAAAATCATATAGTCTATTCATGCTCCATCTTCTTAACACAAAGTATTTATCATGTACTACCCCGGTGTCAGCCAAGCAATTGGTTCATAATTTTCAACACACTTCAGCTTTTTCAACCCCCACACAATACATGAGTGCAAGCCATGGATATAACACTATGGGTGGAATAGAATACTGTCGGATTTCGGGTTCCGTAAACCCTTGAGAGGTTCGAACTTTGGGGTGCGCACGAAGAACACTCTCCCCTCAGCATGCCCGCTGCTGATCCCACGGCCTAGCTCGGCGGACCCAAAGAACAAGAGACACATGGGTTTATACTGGTTCGGGCACCTCACGGTGTAATACCCTACTCTAGTGTGCGGTGAGTTGCCTCGAGGGGCTAAGGACAAACTAGTACAGTGGATGAACAGCCTCAGGAGCTGAGGTGTTCTTGGGCTTGATGAGCTGGTGAGGTGGTCGGGTGGAATGAATCCCATCCCTCTTACGGTGGTGGCTAAGTCCTATTTATAGTGGCCTTGGTCCTCTTCCCAAATGTTAGGCGGGAAGGGATCCCACAACGACCAATTTTGAAGGGGGACAACTAGTATGAGAGAAACCTTTTCCTGATGCCTTGGGACCCCGCGCCTGGGCTTGCCTCCTTAGGACCAAAGAGGAAACTAGTACACTGCGCCCGCTGGCGCCCGCCTGGCCTTGGTCGTCATGGCTCACGTCATGTGAACCTCGCGAGGTGCACATTGCATAGATATCTCCGCTCCTCGGGAGCCAGCCTAGTGAGGCTGCCCCCAGGGAGGTCTTGGTGCCGTCCGCCTCGCGAGGCTTGGCCCCTCGTGAGGGTCTTGAGCTGTTGCTGCTGAAGCTGGGCCGTACCGGGCTGCTGGTGGAGCCACGCCACGGGACGCAGGCAGGCAAGTTTGGGCACCCCCAGTCCCAGAACGCCGACAGTAGCCCCCGGGCCCAAGGCGCACTTGAACTTGGCTTCAAGGCAAAGCCAAAGCGCAAGTGCGGAGCGCCGCGGGCCCCAACCGCCTGCGGCCTTGATTGGCGCATGGCGATTGATGGGACGTGGGCGCCCCTGCTTCGCTATGCTGCCTTGGCAACCGTCCTCACCTGACAAAAAGACTGACGCCCAGACAGGGCTTTCATTGCTCTTCCTTCGTCTTGCTCCAGATCCCCTTCTCCTTCTTGCCCAAAGCGACTCCAGATCCATCGAAACCCTTCCCCGAGGTTGCAGCCAATGGCCACCGACAAGGCTAAGGCCGTGCGCTTGAGCTCCTGGTTCGAGCCCACCCTAGGTGCACCCACAGTCACGGAGAAGAACCTCGCCGCCGCGCTCTTGATGGCGGCGGGCGACAGCAACGAGGGGGGAGAGACCACGCTTCGGGCCGGCTCTGCGGAACCGGAGGCCCCGGGTAGTACCTTCTACCCCTTCTTCATGCACAGTGTCTTTGCGGGGCTGGTCCCCCTTTATCTGAATTTTTCTACACTGTCCTTCACCATTACAAGCTCCACGCCCTCCATCTTCATCCCAACTCCGTCCTCCTCCTGTCGATCTCGCCTTTTACTGTGAAGCATCCATGAGGGTGATGTCATCTGTGGCGCTGCTTCGCCACTTCTTCTATCTCTGGAACAAGGAGGGCCAGTGCTCGGGGTGCGCCAACTTCGTCGCGGCCAATGGGGCTAATGCGATCTCGAGAGCCGGGAAGAAGGGGGATGGATTCAGGAACAAGTGGGTCCTCATGGATGCCAAGAGCCCCTACCCTCGTCTGGTGCTGCCGACGGGGATGCCTACCCCCCACGAGGGATGGAACAGCGCGAAGCTCACCGACCCCCATGCGGAGCAGATGCTGAGGAGGATGGTGGCCGACCTGAAGCCTGACGACCCGAAGGTGGAGAAGCTTACGAGGGCCATGATCGTCAAGGAGTTCCTGGCGCAGCGCCTGGCTCCACTCCAGACGCGCTCGCGCCCCTTGTGGAAGCTCATGGACGAGGGAGGCAACCTCCGCCTGCGCCCGGATGCCTTGTCTGACGAGGAGCTGGACAAGGCCCTCCGCTTCCTGGTCGGGGAGGACCAGGGGTACCCGCCTGATACCCATCTTCCGCTGTACTGCCGCCCGGATGGGGCGAAGATCTCCGCCGCCATGCCCATCTTCAACGAGTGCGGGTTCGTGCCGCCGGTGCCCACTGGGGCCCCGGTGGTGGTGTCCTCCGGCGAGTCCGGCAAGGAGGAGGGGTCGGACTTAGAGGCAACCCGGGAGGGGGCGGGGGAGACTTCTCCTCTGCACGTAGCCGACCTCCTCCGCACCTTCCCCGATGACGCCGACGCCGACGAGCATCCGCTGAGGGAGTCGCCGAACCCCACCTGGGTCACCACGTGGTCCAGGGGCACTCCCCCGAAGAAGCAGCCGGCCGGGGTCCTGAAGAAGAACATATCGACGCTGATCTCCCATGGTGATGCCTCCGTCTCGCCGCCGGCCGTTGCAACCGTGGATCCGGCCGTCGTACTCTCGTCTACCCCTGGGGCTCGTGCGCCGGTGTCCCAGCTTGCGAAGCCATTGGTGCTCCAGAAGAGGGTGAGGGAGTACGCCGTCGTGGACCAGTAAGTGCTCCGTCTTGACCTTTTGTCCCTATTCTTGCCGTAGTTTCTTGATGCCTTCCCTTCGCATTGTTAGGCCAACATTGGCGGCGAAGAAGAAGAAGAGGGCGCCTGCAACCTCCGAGACCCAGCAGCTTGCCGCGGCCGTGCCACCTCCAGCACGGAAGGTCGGTGATGGCTCCCGAGCCTCAGCGGCCGGGTCATCCTCGCGAGACTCAGAGGCCCGTCCTCAGGAGAAGGTGATCTCCACAGCCAGGCCAGCTCCGGAGGCGCCCGCCCCTAGCTCGCCTGCTGAGATCGCAAAGGCTCAGGAGCCCTCGGTCCTTTCTGTTGCTGACTTGCAGGCCTTGGCATCGACACCGCCTCTTCCCATCGTGCCGCTGGGCCGTGACCCTCCTGCTTCACCCGATGCTCTAGAGGACGCCCTTTCTGCGCTGACCCAGCTTCGCGTCGATCTTCAAGGCACCGACCGCCGGCTGGCGTCAGGGCAACTAGAGTTGGTCTCGGGATGGCTGCGGTCCAATGCGTCCGTGAGGGCGGCATGGAGCCAGGCCGTGGCAGCTTCTGAGGAAGGTAAGCAGGCCACCGACCTGGCCGTGGCCGCCCGCGAGGCGGCGTTGAAGGATGCCGAGGCTGCCAAGGAGCGCTGCCGGGTGGCGGAGGCCGAGCTAGAGACCCTGCGCAACGAGCGCGCCGCCGAGGCTCGTCAGCGCGAGGCATGGGAGGAGAAGATGAAGGCTCGAGAAGACGCGGTCACCGGCCGTGACACCGAGCTGGAGCAGTCGGCGTGGGCGCAGGCCGCGGAGCGCAGCCGCCTGGAGGAACTGGAGAAGAAGGTGGAGGCGGAGAAGGCCCAGCTGGAAGCCAAGGTGAAGGTTCTTGTTGAAGATCATGCGGCCTTCAAATCTCTTGAGCTGAAGTCCCGCAAGTCACTGTAGGAGCTCTACGGGAAGGGTTGAAGAAGCCGTTGGTGACCGATGAGGAAGGTCCCGCCGAGCTACTCCCTCAACTTGTCAGGGCACTTGAGGGCGTTGTTAATGGGACCGGCCCCATGGTGGAGGGGGAAGCCCGCGTGCTCTCTGCCCCGGCTCTGACGCGCGTCTTCAACCATCTTCATCTTTGCGACTCTAGTGTCGACCACGAGGCCCTGCTTGAGCCTGTGGATGAGGAGCACTATGTAGCTGCCGCCACAACCGTGAAGGACCGGGTGGAGGCCCTACTGGAGAAATTCCTCGCCATCGACTCCGCGCCCCCGGCTGATGGTGCCGCCGACCCTGCGGTCCCGGCGGACGGCACAGGCGACGACAGCGTCGTCGACGAAGGGGCACTCCTTGCGGGCGGTGGCAACGCTCAGGGATGAAGGGAAGGCTTGCTGGCGGTGCTTCTTTCTGCTTTTATTTTACTGCAACATGCACCGTGCCTCGTGGAGGCATTAAAACTTATGTTTGGTATTTGGAGGAACAATATGTCTTGTAATAATTTGCTAGGATTCCGTGATTTCCTTCCCGTTGCTTTAGTGTTCTGCGTCGGCAGAGCCCGGCCCCACGCGTGCCTCAGCCGCCATCGGGTCGTCCGGATCGCTAGGACGAGACCAAGGGGTGAGGGGCTACGTGACCAGTTAGGCTCCCGAGTCGTGATGCTCAGGAGTCCCCCTTGACGTACGAACATCCCTCGGGAAGGGAAAGCGAAAGTGGGCCTTAGTGTTCTGCGTCGGCAGAGCCCGGTCCCGCGCATGCCTCAGCCGCCATTGGGTCGTCCGGATCGCCAGGACAAGACCAAGGGGTGAGGGGCCACGTGACCAGTTAGGCTCCTGAGTCGCGATGCTCAGGAGTCCCCCTAGACGTACGAACAGACCTCCATACCTGTCCTTGCCGAGGTCCCGCTCGGGAGGGGCGCGCGACGACCAGGTCCGAGGGACTTGGCAGGGTGGCGTACACTAGGCGTGACCCGAGCATAGCCCCCATGCCCAGCCCCCTCGCGCGACTCTCCCGAGGGGAAAGTGTTGCGATGAGGCTGGACACTGAGCCTGGCGGCTCCCTGAGGTTGATGCGGCCATGGGGCCGCCCCCAGTTGTTTATCACCAGCACGGAGCATAGCGCTTCTGCACTTGCACGGGAATAGCTGCTCCTCGACCGTGTCGACTGCCAGCATGGAGCATGATGCTTCCACTGGTGCGTGGGTGGGGGCTCCCTCTGAGTGGAGCCCCCGGGGCGTGTACAACCCCGCCTTGACACGTGGCTTGCACGACAGGGCTAGACGAGGTGTGCCTGGGCACTTGTGAGCCAACGCGGGACTCACGAGACCCTACCTCAAGGTGGGTTGCTCCTGAATTTGGTTCTTGATAGCTGTGGTGGTGCTGCGAGATGGTTAGACAACCTGCGCTGAATGAATCTCCTAAGGTGATCACATGAGAAGGCCAAACACCAACGACCCCAGGAGGTGACGTGAATGGGGCCAGCCCACTAGACAGAGCTCAGTGATGCTGCAGGGACGACCCCGAGCACAGACGCCATGCCCAGTCTTCTTATGCGGAAAATCCTAAAGAAAGACAGCTGGCACGCGACTCCCGTGGTGACGAGGCACCGTGTCGCGCAACCTAACTCATCCGCCCGGGATTAGCTCATGCGAGAACCAAGCACCAAGGACCATGGGAGGTGACGTACATGGGAGCTTTCCCGCGAGCCAGAGCTCAACCTCTTGGATTTAGCAACGCTGCAGGGACGGACCTGAGCACAGACGCCGTGCTGGCCCTTAATCATGAGGCGGTCGTGGGTGGGTTCGCAAGGGCGCACGACGTTCATGGCATCGAAGTGCCGGACTGGTAGGCGATAATCATAAAGTAACTCATGAGAGGAGGCAAGCTAGTTCTGGTTACATGCAAGAAGATACATGCCGCAGGGACGGACCCATGCGGCCTGGGGATGATGCAGCCCGAGGGGCGCTCCCAACAGAGTGAATGTAAAGGTGCAAAGGATACACACCACAGGGATAGGCCCATGCGGCTTGGGATAATGCAGCCCGAGGGGCGCCCCAACTGAATGAACCGGAAAATGTCACTGGCACCGTTGCTGGAGAGAGGTTGGAGCAGCTGAAGACGCATGTTGAAGAAGCCGTTCCTCACGAGCCGCCTGGGTCCAGAGCTTCGGGAGGCTCAGGGGGCTCGGGAGGCTCATGAAGGACCGTCGCCAGGACCGCGTGATGTCTAGCCTCCTGAGCCGCCGGAACGCTCCGCAGGTGATGCTGGAAGGCAACAGCCGCGTTCCGCAAGCTGAATGGCATGCGAACATAGCTGTGAGGTGGACCTTCGCCTCGACCAATACGCGAAGGCCAGAAGCGCTCTTGGGATGCGGCCCTGTCGAGCCCCAGGATGTCGAAGCAGACGTGCAGCTCGTCGTCCTCGCGAGGACGAGGAGCTGCCGCAGGTGATGGGTGGCGGTTGCCGCGCATGGCTCTTGCCTCTTGAAGCTCCTCGGTCGTCTTGGTGATGAACTCCTTGGCACTAGGCACTCCATGCCTTGTGCCCTCATGAGGGAAGCGTGCGATGAACCATGCCTCCAAGTGGTGCTCGAGTGCCTCCCTCGTGACATTGGCTAGGTCAGAGGCCCTCTAGAAGAGAGCCCAGCCTGAGGAGGGCGCCAAGCACGCCTTCCTATGCAAGAGAGGGAGGCACCCCATCCGTGGGCGCATGTCCTGAGGTGGTGCCGCTGGAGACACCGCTCTCCTGAGGCTCCTGGCGGAGCAGCAGCTTCTTCTTCTTGGGGACTGCCTCAGGAGGGTAGATGACACCTTTGTTGTCTGGGTCTTCAACTGCTACAGCTTGGTAGACGCGCTCGAGGGAGCATACCACGTCCTTCTCCTCACAAGCGACCGTGATGACGCCGCAACTCCCTGGCATCTTGAGGACGTTGTACCGTGGTGGGTCACCGCCATGAACTTGGCCGGGGCCGGATACCCAAGGATGGCATTGCATGGCAGGCGAATGTGGGCGACATCGAAGTTGATGAGCTCAGTGCGGTAGTTGTCGTGCTTGCCGAAGGTGACAGGGAGGCGGATCTGCCCTATCGGGGTGGTGGAACCGTCGGTCACTCCTGAGAAGGGCTTGGTGGGCTGCAGCTGATCATATGGCACTTGGAGGCGGTCGAATGCTTCGATGAAGAGAACATTGAGCCCCGCACCGCCGTCGATGAGGGTCTTGGTGACATGGACATTGCTGATGATGGGAGAGTAGAGCATCGGGAGGGCGCTGGCAGTTGCTGCGCACTTGAGCTGGTCGGACGAGCTGAAGGTGATGGTGCACTTGGACCACCTGAGCGGGCGCGTGGCCTCAAGCCTGGGGAGGGCTGCGTTCACCTCACGAGCGAACTACTTGAAGATGCGCTGGGAGGCTGGGGCCTGAGCGCCACCCAAGATGCAGGCGATGGCGCGAGGCTCCTGGAAGCCCCCAGCCCCCTCGTCCTGGTGATGGTCGTCATTCCTCCTCGGTGGTGGCGGCAGTGGAGGAAGGCCAGCGTTGCCCTGAGGGCGGTCCTCACGAGGCTGATCTTTCCAGGCGCCCTCGCGAGGCTGGTCCTGCCAGCGGTCATCACGAGGCCTGTCGCGCCACTCCTGGCGGGGGTCGCGGTTGTCCCAGCGCCCTCCACTTCTGCCTCCTCCACGGCCGTAGCCTCGGTCGTTGCGCTCGAGGTGTCGACCGAAGCGTCCATCGCAGATGGTCCTGAGCTCCTGAAAGTCGTTGGTGTTGTGGCTGTGTACGTTGTGGAAGGCGCATAATGGGCGGCTGCCCTTGGATGACTCAGGGTGGTCGCAGCCGCGCTTCATCTCCGGTTCAGCTGCGAGCACGGCCTCTCCCTTGCGCTTCACGTCCTTGGTCTTGGCCTTCTTGTTTTCTGGGTCGGCAGCTGGAAGCTCGAGGAGGGAGAGGCGTCCCTCCTCAGCTCTCGCGCACTTGGTCGCCATGTTGAACACTCCAGAGCCGTGCACAGGTCCTCGTGTATGGCGAGCTCCTCCTTCATCTTAACGTCACGGACGCCATCAGAGAATGCTGAGATGATGGCCTCGTCGGTCACCTTGGGAATCTTGAGGCAAACACTGTTGAAGCGCTGGATATACTTCTGTAGGGTTTTCATTGGCTGCTGCTTGATGCGCCGCAGGTCACCCGCGGCAGGCGGGCGGTCGCGCGTGCCCTGGAAATTGGCGACGAAATGCTCACGCATCTCTCCCCAGGAGGAGATCGATCCCGCGGGCAGGTTCATGAGCCATGAGCGCGTGGCGTCCTTGAGGGGCATGGGAAACCAGTTCGCCATAACCTTCTCGTCGCCGTTGGCCGCCTTGATGCTCAGCTCATAGAGCTGCAGGAACTCAGTAGGGTCGGGGGTGCCGTCATAGCGCGGAGGCAGGTCGGGCTTGAACTTGCCGGGCCAGACAACGCTGCATAGCTCGGGAGTGAAGGCTCGGCAGCCCGCTGTGGTCATTGGAGCCCGTCGTGGAGGTGGAGCCTGGTCTTGGTATCCTCGCGCCGCCGCCGCAGGCGCTGCGCGGTCTTGACGTGGTGGTGCCAGGAGTGCAGGAGCGTCCTCTCGCGTCCGATGGACCTCCTGGCAGCTTTCTTCTTCACGTGCGGGCGCCCTGCGCTGCGGGTCACGCCGCGGGCCCGCGCATCTTGGTCCGAGGGCGACGTCTTGACGGAGAGGTGGTGGAGGCACTCCATGGGCTACGTCTCCCGCAGTAGGAGGTGGACGAGGCAGCGAGATGGACGGTGCAGGAGAGCCCCTAGTGGCATTGACGAGCTCAGCGATGCGGTCCAACCAGTCTTCGTAGAGGTCATCGACGGGACGGTAGCGCAGGAGCTCGCGCACCATGAGCAGCGCAGCTTGTGCGTTCGCGGGCCCGCGATGAGCATGGGACGAAAGAGCCGGCCGAAGTCAGCGACGGGGTGGCGGTGCGTCCGTCCCGCCGCACGGAGGGGTGCAGCGATGAAGCTTGCTGCTCGCTCCCGCCGGGCCAGTGCCAGCATTGGCAGCGGGTGATGGAGAGCGGATGGGAGGCCCGCCGATGGGCGCCGTCTAGGCGATCCGAGTGGCAAGGGCGGCCCAGCGCTCAGCACGGGCTCGATGAGCGTCAGCCATGGAAGCGGTGGAGCGGCGGAGCGGCGGTCGATGGAATAGAGGTTTCAGCGCACACCTACCCGGCGCGCCAAATGTCAGATTTCGGGTTCCGCTGACCCTTGAGAGGTTGGAACTCTGGGGTGCATACGAAGAACACTCTCCCCTTTGCACGCCCGCTACTGATTCCACGGCTTAGCTCGACGGACCCAAAGAACAAGAGACACGGGGGTTTATACTAGTTCGGGCCACCTCACGGTGTCATACCCTACTCCAGTGTGCGGTGAGTTGCCTCGAGGGGCTAAGGACGAACTAGTATAGTGGATGAACAGCCTCAGGAGGTGAGGTGTTCTTGGGCTCGATGAGCTGGTGAGGTGGTCTGGGTGGAATGGATCCCATCCCTCTTACGGTGGTGGCTAAGTCCTATTTATAGTGGCCTTGGTCCTCTTCCCAAATGTTATGTGGGAAGGGATCCCACAACGGCCAATTTTGAAGGGGGACAACTAGTACGAATTATCCTGACAAAAGTAGTCTTCGCCTGCCAAAGGCTCTGGTGGTGACGCCGCTGTGGGCTCCGCGATGACCTCCGTCCTGCCGTCCTGGCAGTCTTGATCTTGTTGCACAGATATGGAAACCTTTGCCTGATGCCTCGGGACCCCGCGCCTGTGCGTGCCTCCTTAGCACCAAAGAGGAAACTGGTACACTATGCCCGCCGGCGCCCGCCTGGCCTTGGTCGTCATGGCTCACGTCATGTGAACCTCGCGAGGTGCACCTTGCATAGATATCTCCGCTCCTCGGAAGCCAGCTTAGCGAGGCTGCCCCCAGGGAGGTCTTGGTGTCGTTCTCCTCGCGAGGCTTGGCCCCTCGCGAGGGTCTTGAGCTGTTGCTGCTGAAGCTGGGCCGTACCGGGCCACTGGTGGAGCCACGCCACGGGCCGCAGGCAAGCATGTCTGGGCACCCCCGGTCCTAGAACGCCGACAAATACAATGGTAGAGATTAATTTTGAGAAGACAAAAAAGGAAGAACATCTCACATCGACGCGGCTAATCAACGGGCTATGGAGATGCCCATCAATTGATATCAATGCGAGGAGCAGGTATTACCATGAAACAAATGCACTAATAGCTATATGTATATGAAAGCTCAACATGAAACTAAGTGGGTGTGCATCCAACTTGCTTGCTCGAAGACCTCGGGCATTTAAGGAAGCCCATCATCAGAATATACAAGCCAAGTTCTATAATGAAAAATTCCCACTAGTATATGAAGGTGACAACATAGGAGACACTCTACATGAAAAACATGGTGCTACTTTGAAGCACAAGTAAATGATAGTAGCATTGCCCCTTCTCTCTTTTCTCTCATCATTTTTTGTTTTCTCTTTTTTACCTTTTCTTGGGCTCTTTTTGGCCTCACTTTTTTCTTCTTGATTTTTGTCCGGAGTCTCATCCCGACTTGTGGGGGAATCATAGTCTCCATCATCCTTTCCTCACTGGGACATGCTCTAGTAATGAATAATGATGATAATCACACTTCTATTTACTTGCAAATCAATATTACAACTCGATACCTAGAACAATATGACTCTATATAAATGCCTTTGGCAGTGTACCAGGATGCGCAATGATCTAGCGTAGCAAATATATCAAAAAAATAGACAAGCCATGAAAACATCATGCTAGCTATCTTATGATCTTGCAAAGCAATATGATAATGAATGCTCAAGTCATGTATATGATGATGATGGAAGTTGCACGACAATATATCTTGGAATGGCTATGGAAATGCCATAATAGGTAGGTATGGTGGCGGCTTTGAGGAAGATATAATGAGGCTTATGTGTGATGGGTTTGGATGCACCGGCGAAGTTTGCACCAACATCTCGAGGTGAGAAAGGGCAATGCACAATACCGAAGAGTCTAGCAAATTGCGGAAAGGTAAGAGTGCGTATAATCCATGGACTCACATTAGTCATAAAGAACTCACATACTTATTGCAAAAGTTTATTATCCCTCAAAGCAAAGTACTACTACGCATGCCCCTAGGGGGGAGGTTGGTAGGAGATAACCATCGCGCGCCCCCGACCTCTACGCAAAGGAAGACAATCAATAATAAATCATCCTCCAACCTCTTAGCATAACGAGAGACTATACATACATGCTTCGGGAATCACAAACCTTAACACCAATATTCCTACTAAACACAATCATTCACTAGTACCTCCCACATATTACCATCTCTATATCGCAAAAGTATTGCAAGGAATCAAACTTATCATATTCAGCGATCTACAAGTTTTATGTAGGATTTTATGACTAACCACGTGAACGACCGATTCCTGTTTACTCTCTAAATAGATATAAGTGAGGCAAGAGAGTTTAATTCTTTCTACAAAATACCACACTCTAATAAATATAAGTGAAGCAAAAGAGCATTGTACAAATAATGGTTTTCTATATGTAGAGAAACAGGCAATCCAAACTTCAAATGATATAAGTGAAGCACATGAAGCAATCTATAAAGCCATACTCAAAAGATATAAGTGGATTGCATAGAGAATTCTATAAATCAACCAAGGAATATCTCATACCAGCATGGTGCATTATTAAAATAAAAATAAAAAGCACACAATGCTCCAAGATTTACACATATCACGTGAACAAAACAAAAACGGAAACATACCGATACTTGTTGAAGAAAGATGGGATACCTTCCGGGGCATCCCCAAGCTTAGACGCTTGAGTCTCCTTGAATATTTACTCGGGGTGCCTTGGGCATCCCCAGGCTTGAACTCTTGACTCTCCTCCTTCTCCTCAAATCGAGACCTCCTCGATCTTTGAACACTTCATCCACACAAAACTTAACAAAACCTTCATGAGATCCATTAGTATAATAAAGCAAATTTCTACTTTAAATACTATTGCAAACCCATTCATATTTTATTTTTGCATTATAGCTACTGTATTCTAACTTCTCCATGGCTTATACCCTTCGATACAATCCATAGTTTCATCAAAACAAGCAACACAATGCATCAAGAACATAATTTGTAAAAACAGGACAGTCTGTAGCAATTTGAACATTGACCATACTTCTATAACTCCAAAAATTCTGAAAACTTAGGACAAAATAAAAAAATTGCCTAGAAGTACTGTAAAAATTTCAGAAACTTTTGATGTTCCAGTAAAAAAAATGTGAATTCACGCACTACAGCCAAAGTTTCTGTTTTTGCACCGCACATACCAAAAAAGCAATTCGAACATCCTAAAGGCAAAACTTGGCACATTATTTTTATAATACAATGGATTTGTACAAGGGGATAATTATTTTTTTGAGAAACTTACATGAAAAATCTTACATTTTTTCCATGAGCATGAACACAAGTGTTCAAGGTCGACCCTCACTTCTCCAATGCATAATCTTCCAATCGCTTCTCTTTTTGAAAAAGTTTTTAGGTTCACCTCTATATTTTTTGTTTTTAAACTTTATAAAAGCACACAACGAAAGTAAATTACACTCTAAAACTTTCGGGTTGTCTACCTGGCAGCGTTTTCTTTAAAACCATCAAGCTAGGCATAAAGTGCTCAAGTAATTGATCCACCTGGATCCCAAGGTATATCAAAGCCAATTTTAATTAACAATGATTTGTAATTTAGTAGTGAGCACAAAGTAATATATCTCATGCAACAAGAAAATCTAACTCTCTTCCTATGCATAGGCATGTCATAAAAGTACAATTCATGCACACAAAATAAAGGCCGATACATAGCATAAACAGTTTCTTGCAATTTTATCGTGTTGGAAACATATAGAGGCGGAGATATAGTTCTTCTCTCATAATAATTGCAAGTAGGAGCAGCAAGCACATGCATATTATATTCATCAAATCATCATGTGAAATAGTAAAACGCAACCCATCAATATAATCCTTAATAAGAGCAAACTTCTCCGATGTAGTGTAGTTGGGAGAATTCAAAATGATAATAGGACTATCATGTGTGGGTGCAATAGAATTAATTTCATTCTTAACATAAGGAACTATAGCAAGTTCATCTCCATAAGCATAATTCAAATTGGCATCATGGCCACAAGCAAAGCAAGCATCAATTTCATCAAAAAGGGATATTTCAAATGAATCAACGGGATCATAGCAATCATCCTTCGGTAAGCACGAAGGAAAATTAAACAATGTATGAGTTGAAGAGTTACTCTCATTAGAAGGTGGGCACGGGTAGCTAATCTGCTCTTTCTCCTTTTGTTCTTCGCTCTCCTCGTCATCTTTTTCATCTAATGAGCTCACAGTCTCATCAATTTCTTCTTCCATAGTTTCTTCCTAAATTGTAGTCTCTTCTTGGACACCGAAGAATTTCACAATAAATACATCAATATAGGCATTGTATTTATAATTCCCATAGCAATATTTAAGTGTAGCAAAATTTTTAGGTCTATAACAGCATCATCAAAATCTTCATACTTCTCAAACAAAGATTCAATTTCGTAAGCACCATTAAAAGCAACAAATTCTTCTAATTGTTCCACATCATAGTAATCATATATACCATTAGAATAAGAAGCCAAGGTTTCATTATTATTAAATTCACATGAAAAGGGAAAGTGGAGCCTTCATCCTAGAGCAACAAGTATAATCATATCTCAAGCATAAATCCCAAGCATACCATTGCAAATAATTAATTTGATCCCATAAAAGTTTCCCTTTTTGCGTCAAGCGATATCCCTAAACTATTCACGTTGATCCAACGTGTCTCCCATTATCAAGTTGAACGGGGTTTTCTTAGGATCATCAAAGTAGTGTTTAATATTTTTCACATAACGAGCATCGAGGGTTTTAGGAGGTTTCCCATCTCCATGAGTAGCAAGTACAACTATGTTTTTGGTATTTCGTGTTCCATATCCATAAATAAAGATAGAGAACAACTTAGAATAGAAAATAAAAACTACTCTGTGATAAAGCAAACAAGCACACACGAGAATATTCACCCCACGCTATTGCTCCCCGGCAACGGCGCCAGAAAAAGGTCTTGATAACCCACAAGTATAGGGGATCAATTGTAGCTTTTTCGATAAATAAGAGTGTCGAACCCAACGAGGAGCTAAAGGTAGGATTTATATTCCCTTCAAGTTCTATCAACCACCGATACAACTCTACACACACTTAACATTCGCTTTACCTAGAACAAGTATGAAACTATTTTAAAGGTGTGATGCTAGAGCTACTTTGAAGAATAAAACTAGATGTACTTAGCAAGAATAAAACTACGAGTAATTTGCAAGATAATAAAATTAGTTGTTTAGTAGAGATCTTTTTATAACACAAGAGAAGTATTTTGTCCATACGGAATCTATAACTAGACTGGAAATCAATATTGCAATTTTATATGAGGGAGAGGCATGAGCTAACATACTTTCCGTACTTGGATCATATGCACTTATGATAGGAACTCTAGCAAGCATCCGCAACTACCAAATATCATTAAGGTAAAACCCAACCATAGCATTAAGTATCAAGTCCTCTTTACTCCCATACGCATCAACCCACCTACTCAGGTATGTGTTTCAGTCACTCACGCCACCCACCATAAGCGAATTATCAACATATTGCAACACCCTATAGCGGGAATCCCACACGCTTGCGCGACATGGAGGGAACCATAGGACAACACAAAAATAAAACATACAACTCAAACCAATCACGATCATCAATCAACCCATAGGACAAAACAAATCTACTCAAACATCATAGGATGGACATATATCATTGGATAATAATATATACCATTAAGCACCATGTTTAAGTAGAGATTACAGCGGGGAGAAGAGGTGTTACACCGCTGCATATAGGGGAGAGAGTTGGTGGTGACGGCGGCAAAGTTTTTGGTGTAGATCATCGTCACGATGATTGCCCCGGCGGCGTTCTGGCGCCACTGGGAGAGAGGGGAGAGAGCCCCCCTCCTTCTTCTTCTTCCTTGGCCTCCCCCCTAGATGGGAGGAGAGTTACCCTCTGGTCCATGGCCTCCATGGCGGCGGAGGGGCAGGAGCCCCTCTGAAATTGGATCTCTCTCTGTTCTCCTCTATTTCGCGTTCCTCTTTTCTGGTCAAAAACTGTTTCTTATATTCCCGGAGATCTGTCACTCCGGTTGCGCTGAAATTTTCACACGATTTTTTTCCGGATATAAGCTTCCTTGCGGCGGAAGAAGAGCCCGAGCCGACTTACGGTGTGCCCACTAGGCATCACCGCGTGCTAGAGGGGCAGGCCGCGCCTTGGTGGGTCATGGAGGCTGTGGGCCTCCCTTTGCGTAGATTCCACCTCCCAAAAATCACATACATTCCAAAATAAATCTCCGTAAATTTTTATCGCGTTTGAACTTTGTTTGATATGGATATTCCGTGAAACAAAAAAACATGCAACAAACAGGAACTAACACTGGGCACTGGATCAATATGTTAGTCCAATAAATCATATAAATTGTTGACAAAAGTATGTGAAAGTTGTATAATATTGGCATGGAACAATCAAAATTATAGATACGACAGAGACGTATCACTAACCTCAAGTCCAAGAACGATAAGATGACTTATCTCGTGGAAGCTACGCTGAGGACTGAGCGAAGTCTGGCCAGCCTCAGCAAGAACCAGGAGAGACTAGAGCGGATAGTCGAGACTAAGGTTCATGATCTTGATGTGAAGATCGCTGAGGTACAGACCATCGTGGAGATGCTCAAAGATGATGTTGAAGTAGCCAGAGCTTAAGACAGCGGAGATGACAGAGCTACGACTGAGAGATACCAGGCAGTACCCAGAGCACCCAGATCTGATGCAGTGCCAGTTGCAGACACAAGGACTAGTCACTCTGCACCTGCTGCTATTTCTATAGGGCCACCTCCAGTCTCTACTCCACCAGTTCAGCGAACGTCAAATGAAGCCTTCGTATATGAACTTCTCTCAACGCCATCTACGAACACCGGAGTCGCCAGCCAAAGATCACCTTCAGGAGCTGCCGAGGATCGTGCCTAGAGAGACGTATAGCTCTATACCTATTCGAACTTTTTGGTACTTGTTGCCAAAGGGGGAGAATTTGTATAGATCATTAGGCTTCAAGAGAGAGTGTCTTGCTTTTGCTCGTTGGTTTTTCTCTAGAGTTCTTGCTACTATTTCTGTTTGATCCGTGCTACTTTGCTCGTTATGCGCGTCAGATACTTTGGTTACGTGTGATTGATCATACTATGCTTCATGTGATGCTTAACGCTTGTCCTTATTCATTATCTATGCATGATCATCACTTATGTTTTTGGTGAGGCGTGCTTACTGTTCCATTCATATCATTTTGTGCGCTCCACCAAGTTGTATGTGACATGGAAGAGTGACCCATTATCCTAATCGATTGTACATTTGCATTCAGATGCAAACATTTAATAATGCACAAATTTAGGGGGAGATCTTGCCTATCACGTACTTCTCAAGCGATGATGTATTTCATTCATTCAATCATTTGTCAAAGCTTTGATCTATATGTTGTCATCAATTACCAAAAAGGGCGAGACTGAAAGCGCAACTAATCCCCAGGTGGTTTTGGTAATTCATAAGAACATATACCTCATTGAACTAATTTCCATTCAAGATAAATATTTTAGGATGTTCAATGATTGGCATGGTAAGGACTAGATATGGAGACCCCTCAAAATGATAAGGACTAGAATTGGCAAAGCTCAAGACTGTACATTTTTGTTTAAGTGATCCAAGAACACATTGAGTCCATAGGAAAGCCAATACTATTAAAAGGGGATGAGGTGTTGCTTGATAACCTGGTTTCTCAAGTGCTTAATGATATTGCTCCAAAATCCTCAGCCACTTTCCCTATCTGAAAGTGCCAGTTATCGACTAGGGGGGGGGGGTGAATAGGCGATTTCTATGAAAGTTTTCAAGACAGGCAATGTCCTCGAAGACAGACAAACAAATAACACCTACACGGTATGCAGCGGAAGATAAACAACACTAGCCATGCCATAGTCAAAGAGACAGAGCAGGTGTAACGCCCCGGATCCGATGCACCAGGTGTCTTCCAGTTATTCGTCGTTGTTGCCATATCATTGCTTGCGTGTTGCATTTTGCCATGTCATCATCTGCATTTCATCTGCATGTTTTTGAAAACTTGCATCCGGTCCTTTTCCCCGTTGTCCGTTTCGCGATCCGACACTCCCACCGCACCCGTTGCACCCCTCTGTTTTCTTTTCGTGAGCAGGAGAAAAACCTTTTCGGAATGGGTCGGTATTTGCCAAGTGGCCTTGGTATAGCACCGACAGACCGCCCGTCAAATTCCGTTCCATTTGGAGGTCGTTTGATGCCCCAACGGTTAACCGGGTAACCGTAAAAGCCCCCTTCTCTTTGCAGCCCAGCACCTCTTCTCATAGCCCACTTAGCCCATCTAACTCCCCTCCATGCTCTCGGTCGTTCGATCACGATCGTGTGGGCGAAAACCGCACCTCATTTGGACTCTCCTAGCTCCCTCTATCTATAAATAGGTCCCCTCCCCCGAAATTCGCGGATCAAATCCACCCTAACCCTAGCCTTCGTCCTCCTTGCGCCGCCGGACACGTCCGCCCCCGCGCCGGACAGATCCCGCCGCCGCCCCGCAGCCACCCAGGAGCCGCCACGTGGCGCTGTCTCTCCGCCCGCCGTC
>NC_057805.1:202607058-202695132 GCF_018294505.1 Triticum aestivum
GCCTCCCGTGGGCTCCCGCCACCTCGCCGCTTCCTCGTCGCCGGCGCGGCCCCGCCACCTCGCCGGCGCCCGCCGCCATGGACGCTCGAGCTCGGGGCCGAGCTCCGCCGTCTCTCCGCCCGCCGGTCGCTGCCTCCTCCGTCGCCGGTCGCCGCCCCATCGCCGGATCTGGGCGGGTGGATGAGATCCACCCGTCCCGCGATCCAAACGCGCCTCCTCGCTCCCGGATCCGTACATCCCGAACCGCGTCATCCAGTTTCCCGAAGGTTGAAATTCCACCAAGTCCCTAAGTCTTCTGCATTATGTACCCATGTTCTTCATGCCATAACTTTGTGTGTACCACTCCGTTGTGTGCGTATAATATGTCAAAATGTTCATCATGAGACGCTCTTCATTTCATTCCATTGTGCCATGCTTGTGTGAGTCCATCTTGATGCTCTAATCATCGTTGCAAGAGTGCTATATGATGTTAACTGCTGTCTGTTTACAGAACTTGATGATTTGTCTTTTTTGTTGCATTTTGTGTGTGCATCCTATGAGCTTGACGTCTACATGAGTTTTGAACTACTTCATGCCATATTTACAGGGGTGCTTGTCTTGTATTTTGTTGATCTATGTGGTGAATAGAACAAGCATGTAAAGTAGCCTCCGTGATGTTGCTGATTTCTGTGACTTGGTGATTTCTGCCAAGTCCGAGTCTGTTATATTTTGTTGCCATGTAAACCTGCTATCTTCATGAGTGCTATGCATAATCTGGAGATGTTCACTAAGGATGTTTTGTTATACATGTTATGCTCTATCCATCCATGCGCTTGTTTGCATTTATAGCCTGCTGTAGCTTGTTGTTATCATGGTCCAAACTTGCTAAATAATGCTGATGTCAGCCTGTTAACATGAAGTTCAGTTTTGCTATGTGCTTTGCTAGTGATCCATGCACCCTATGAACTTGCTCTCACGATGATTAGCTTCATGTTTATGCCATCTTACTGCTGGTTACCTTGTCATGCGATGTATTGCTCTGTGGTGAGTGGTTCAAGCTCACCAACATGCCTATTTATCGTTGTTTCTGCCATGTCTGAATCTGTCATATTACTTGCTATGTTTACATGGGTTCCATCATATCTTCTGTGCCTTTTTGGCTCGTGATTAGTAAGGGACTTTTGTTCTAGGCAATTATTAGATTCATGCCGTGCCTTTGTTTGCTATGATATGTTCCTGTAGCATGTTGTTTGATAGCTCTAAACTTTGCAACCTGATGTTATTTCTGCCATGTCCAGTGATTTCTGCCAAGTCTGTGAATCTGTTATTATTTGCAATCTTGACATGTCCTTTTTGAGCATGTTCTAGTGATTTCCGGAGATAGCTCAGTGTTCATATTTTGTGATGGTTTACCTGTACATCATGTCCATGCCTTTTGTCTTCATGTTGAGGGGCTGTAGCATATTGTAATGATGCTTGCAATATGCCTAGTTGCTGTTTTGGACAGATTGTTGCTATGTCTTGTTTGGAGTGTATGTGTTGCACTGTTGCTCCGTTTTGAGCATGTTCTATATGTAACTTGCTTAGAATTGCATGTAGTTCCATATTATCTTGTTGCATCCTTGTTTTTAGGTGTTTGCTTGATGTTTGTATGCATTTTGCATCAATGCCATGTTTAACTTGTTTTGCTCATATGTTCTAGGCCGTAGCTCCGAATCTAATGAACTTTATATGTAACTGGACTAGAATTTCGTGTAGATCATCTTGGTGCATTTTAACTTTCTGTTTAACAACTTAAACATAAGGTTATTCAGATCTGGACCAATTTCGAAATTTGCATATGAGCACTTACCGGATTTGTTATATGTTGTTTCCGGCCTCATTTAAACTTGCTTTGATGTGTTGTTCTTGTATGCATCATCTCTTGTCATGAGTAGCTTCATGTAGCCTTGTCATGCATCATACTTGGTTGAGCATCATGTCTTGTTTATGTGTTGAGTGTTTACCGTGTTGTTTGCTTCTTTCCGGTTGTGCTCCTTCTCGTTAGTTCCTGTTTCGTTGCGATCGTGAGGATTCGTTCGTCTTCGTGGTTTCATCTTCTTCATGGACTCGATCTTCTTCCTAGCGGGATTTCAGGCAAGATGACCGTCACCTTGGATCTCATTACTATCATTGCTATGCTAGTTGCTTCGTTCTATCGCTATGCTGCGCTACCTATCACTTGCTCCTCAAGCCTCCCAAAATGCCATGAAACTCTAACCTTTTTCACCCTTCCTAGCAAACCGTTGTTTGGCTATGTTACCGCTTTGCTCAGCCCCTCTTATAGCGTTGCTAGTTGCAGGTGAAGATGAAGATTGCTCCATGTTGGATTATGTTTATGTTGGGATATCACAATATCTCTTATTTAATTAATGCATCTATATACTTGGTAAAGGGTGGAAGGCTCGGCCTTATGCCTGGTGTTTTGTTCCACTCTTGCCGCCCTAGTTTTCGTCATACCAGTGTTATGTTCCTTGATTTTGCGTCCCTTACGCGGTTGGGTGATTTATGGGACCCCCTTGACAGTTCGCTTTGAATAAAACTCTTCCAGCAGGGCCCAACCTTGGTTTTACATTTGTCTCACCTAGCCTTTTTCCCTTGGGAGTCGCGCATCCCGAGGGTCATCTTTATTTTACACCCCCCGGGCCAGTGCTTGTCTAAGTGTTGGTCCAAACTAGAGCACCGTGCGGGACCATCCATTGGCAACTTGGGTTACGTTGGTACCTGTACGCTTCGCTTACCCGGTGTGTCCTGAGAACGAGCTACGTGCGACTCCTATCGGGATTGTCGACACATCGGGCGGCTTTGCTGGTTTTGTTTTAACATCGTCGAAATGTCTTGTAACCGGGATTCCGAGACTGATCGGGTCTTCCCGGGAGAAGGAATATCCGTCGTTGACCATGAGAGCTTATAATGGACTAAGTTGGGACACCCCTGCAGGGTATAAACTTTCGAGAGCCGTGCCCGCGGTTATGTGGCAGATGGGAATTTATTAATATCCGGTTGTAGAGAACTTGACACTTGACTTAATTAAAACGCATCAACCGCGTGTGTAGCCGTGATGGTATCTTCTCAGCGGAGTCCGGGGAGTGAACACGGTTTCTGGGTTATGTTTGACGTAAGTAGGAGTTCAGGATCACTTCTTGATCATTGCTAGTTTCACGACCGTTCCATTGCTTCTCTTCTCGCTCTTATTTGCGTAAGTTAGCCACCATACATGCTTAGTCGCTGCTGCAACCTCACCACCTATCCTTTCCTTACCCCCTTTAAGCTTTGCTAGTCTTGATACCCATGGTAATGGGATTGCTGAGTCCTCGTGGCTCACGGATTACTACACCAGCAGTTGCAGGTACCGGTTTTGCGATGACCATGACGCGAGAGCGATGTTACTTGTTTTGGCGTTCTTCTTCTGCTTCTTCTTCGATCAGGGGATAGGTTCCAGGTCGGCAGCCTAGGCTAGCAGGGTGGATGTCGTTTGAGCTTCTGTTTGTGTTTCATCCATAGTCGGATGTTGATCTTATGTATGATGTATTGATGTATTCTTGCGGCATTTGTATGCCTTGTATGTATCCCCATCTATTATGTAATGTTGATGTAATGATATCCACCTTGCAAAAGCGTCTTCAAGATGCGCTTCTATCCTTGGTGGGACCTTCGAGTTCCTTTAGGATAGGGTCGCATCTTGGGCGTGATAGCAGGGTAAGAACGAAGACAAATAGCAGCTGGGTAGAACAGATGTGAATAGGAAGAAGCCAAATATGTAATTAGAGTGAATGTCTTCACACAAAGAAGTCAATCAGAGTAGGCAAGCAATGACTTCACGAAGCTAAACTATAAGTAAAGGGGTGAAGTGATAGAACCAGTTGCTTGCTGAAGACAAGGATTTGGTAGACCAGTTCCAGTTGCGGTGACAATTGTATGTCTTGTTAGGGAGGCTGAGATTGAACTCAAAAGACCGCGTCTTCACCTTATTTCCCTTGAGCTAAGGTCACTTAGTCCTCGCCCAATCACTCAGGTAAGTCTTCAAGGTAGACTTCCAAACCTTCACAGACTTCGTTCAACGGCGATCCACAATGACTCTTGGATCCTCAGAACGCGACGCCTAACCGACTGGAAGATTACAGTCTTCAAGTGTAAAAAGTCTTCAGATCACGCAAACAGAAAGACTTCAGTGATGCCAAACACTCTTTGGGCTTTGGGTGTTTTGGGTTTTGTCCTCGCAAGGATT
Organism: Triticum aestivum; assembly: GCF_018294505.1. Taxonomy (NCBI): domain Eukaryota; kingdom Viridiplantae; phylum Streptophyta; class Magnoliopsida; order Poales; family Poaceae; genus Triticum; species Triticum aestivum. Next base: position 202,611,305 of record NC_057805.1, read on the forward strand.
CTCTCACAAAGGCTTCGGAAGTGGGTTACTCTGAAACAACAAAAGCCGTGCACTAACTCTGAGCATCCCCCAATTTATGGTGGAGGGGGTGGCTATTTATAGCCAGGGGGCAACCCGACATGATTTGTCCGAAATGACCCTTGGTCATTGAGGAATCAACATGTGTCCAACGGTCGGATTTCAAACACACGCGACAACTTGACTTGGGCTACAAGCAAATCTGACTTATCCAACTCAGAACAAGATTTTCTCTCATTGTCTTCACTCAAAGACATAGGATTTGGGTTGAGCATCATGTCAGTTTTCTGAGTTTGTTCACTTGGACCCCACTTGATAGTTCGGTGGTTCTTATGAATCAAGAAAGAAGAAAACGAAACTATGAAAGAAACTATGTCTTCGCACTCCATAGTCTTCAAGCGAATGTCTTCACACGTCATTATCTTCAACGCGAAGGTCTTCGCGAACCACCAACGTCTTCAATGTCTTCATACATTTTTAGGGGCCATCTTCAATGGATAAACCGAATCAATAGGGACTTCTACCTGTGTTCTCACGTGAATCTCACAAACACATTAGTCCCACGTTTATCATCAATACTCCAAAAGCAAATAGGGGTGACATTGGATGCTGACAATCTCCCCCTTTTAGGTGATTGATGACAAACTGGTTGAAGTTTTCAATGGGGTAAAAATATGTGAAAGTTAAGAACGTGGTCATTTTCTTCATGAAGTTGAAAGGCTCCCCCCAGAAGATGTGCATATACGTAATTTGCTTTTGAATGCAAATGCACATTGCAAGTTTTGCTTTGTGGAGATATCCCTCTATTCATGAACTCAACTCATAGTGCATACTAAAAATGTATTGAAGGTAATGACATGCATAGTGATAAATGGGCGTCTGCAGAATGATTTCATGCGCATAAGATAGGGATTCAACCACGCAAACATCCCAAATTTTCAATTTGGAATGTTATACATTAGATCATCATTGCATACCATATTTTATTGCATTTTGATTTGATCCTAGAAATTCCACGCAACTCAAGGACCCACGGAGAGAGTTGGGGATTTCAATTTATTTCATATTCGAGTTTTTCTCGAATTTTTGAAAAGAGGATCGTTTGATTTTAATTATTTTTCTCTGAAATATTTATTTTATAAAAAAATAAAAGAGAGAGGATAAAATGACTTCCTCAAAATAAAGAAATATCAGAGATTTAATATTAAAATCAAATAAGATTTTTATTCGGAGTTTTATCGTTATTTTATTTGAATTAGGAAAAATATGCGTTTTTCAAAATTGCATTTAGGCCCAAGTAAATGTTGACCTTGTCCGGCTTATTTTTAGAAGACGGGGAAAATATATTTCGGGATTTTTGGAGTCCGTTTAGTATTTCTTTTCTTTCTTTTTCTGCACGTTGGAATTATTTAAAAAAAGTCAAACCGACTCCGGGCCGTACCCGAGCGGGACTTCGCCCGGGGGGCCTTTATAAGCCGCCCCGCCCCGAGCCGCCGAAGCCCACTAGCGCCGCCAGCCCGCCCGCGCCCGAAACCCTAACCCTAGCCGCCGCCGCCCGCCGCTGCTGCGCCGCCGCCGCCCACGTCGCCCGCCGCCACCGCCGTCACCGGAGCCGCCGGAGGTAGCCGCGCCACCGCCGCCCGTTTTCTTCGGAAAACCGTACGGTTTTTTTAAGAACTGCGGTTTATTTTTTTAGATCGGTTTTTTTGTTTAGTTATATAGCGAACGCTCGTTCGTTCGTTTGTTTTAACGAACGGTTTTCACCATTTAACCGCAGACAGCGAACGCTCGTTCGTTAGCCTGTTCGTCAGTTTTTCTTTTTCTCGGATTTTCCGTGATTATTTTCGATCGCGATTTCTGATCCGATATTCGTTCTAGTATAACTTTTCGCTCGTTTATCGGAATCAGGTGATTCAAGCGCCTAGAGTTTCGTCTCGAAACCCTCTTTCTATTTAACCAACTTGAACAAGATTTTGCTATTGTAAAATTTGACTTTAGTTCAAATTAGTAAACAAAGCTTGTTTCTTTCGCCGTTTGAGTTTTATTGTTTCCTTTGATTTGATTCTTTTTGCAAACCGGAGTTCTTAAGTTGAACTTTCTGGTTAGATATTTTATTTGAGTTTTACCTGTGCTTTTGCTTGATTGCTTAGTGTATGCTTGTTTGTTTGCGATAGAGTACCCGGAGTGCGAAGCGTGCTACTACGAGTCTCTAGGTTTCGCGGATCATCAGCAAGGCAAGTAGCACTTTGATCATACCTCTTACTACCCAGTTTTATTGCATTAGATCAATCCTCAAACAATTGCATGGTTAGGATCTGAATTAAATTGTGGGTTTGGGAAGTAGATGAGGTAGTACCTATTCACCTGTTTATTATCAAACCTTGGGAGTTACTTCTACGCTATGCTTATATTGCTATGCTATGCTCGTAGACGTGAATTGGGTTTGAGTGTATCCATGACAGTTGTGGGATTGTTAATTAATGGTTCAACTTAAGGTGGCAACTTAAATACACATCTGGGTAGATTGAGGCACCTGGGGAATCCAGTGATTGCCTGTATTTTTTTGGAAATCCCGGGGTACCGTGTGATTCTCCTATGGACTACCACCCAAGCTCAAAGGGATCATGAGATTATTCATACTAGAAACTTCCTTGTGCAGCCACAAGCTATTATGGGCTCTAGCATAGTCGATTAAGTCGTGTGAACTCTTACAGTGGTAGACTAGCAGATGTAGGGGATGTAGGTGGTACGGTCTACCCATCGTAAGGTGCTAACGCTTCTGAAAGACTATGTCTCAGTCATCCGTTTCTCAAACATCTTGTAGTGCGAGAAACCAAACGGAGGAGATCGAGTCTTGTGGGGAAAAGTGCGCAAACCTCTGCAGAGTGTATAAACTCATCATGGTTAGCCGTGTCCCCGGTTATGGACATCTTGAGTATCTGGTTCTTGGATTATCATGTTGATCTCATCACTACTTAATTAATTTGATTGGGTTGTTAATGGTTACTTTTAATTGGGATTGAGAGGGGGTTTACCTTCTCAATATTTTTTTCAACAAACTTTGTAGTTAAATAGAACTTATTCCGTTGCAGTAGGGAAAAATTGGCTTTTCGCAAAAACATATTAACCCTACGGCCTCCACCAGCCATATATGCATGTAGTGATAGCATTATTCTGTTCTTTATCCTTTGTGTTACATTGCCAGCATATTCCATGTGCTGACCCGTTTTCGGGCTGCAACGCATCATGTTGCAGACTTTCCAGACGACGAGTAAGGAGCCTTAGGTCGTGGTCCTTCACTCAGTGATGCCGTTGGAGTTGATGGACTCACTTTATCTTCCAAGCCTTTCGCTGTTGTCGTTTTAGATGGCCTTAAGCCATATTTATTGTAATAAGTTCTCTTTTGAGACATTCGATGTAATAAGTGTGTGATTGCTACTCTGTTATAAATCCTCCAAGTACTGTGTGTCTCAGCATTACCGATCCAGGGATGACACTTATGCACAGAGATCAGACTGTTTGAGATCTGGTCGCTACATAACAAAGCAACAGAAAATGTAGCAGACGTCCCGTCCGGACTTAAGTGTTACAACTCAAAAACCAACTATTCACGAACGGGAGTTGCGAACTTAACAAAAATATAGCACCCGACCCAATAAACCCGCTTGAAGATCCTGCAATAGCTTCACTACATCAAGACACTGCATCAGGCCCTACTGCACCCGACCCATATGCTTCTCCCCCTTTTGTCATCGAATGACAAAAAAGGAATGAAGACACAATGTGCCTAAGCGTCCCTGGAAGGCGTTGGTGAAGACGCTAGAGCAGTCGGGTCGACGATGGAGTTGGGTGGTGCAGTAGGGCCTGATGCAGCGTCTTGATGTAGTGAAGCTATTGCAGGAGAAGTGGTGTCATACTGTTCATCAATCATGCGTCCAACAATGGTTGGAGATGATGATGAGTAGTCAGAGTCTTCAATCGACGGTGTAGGACGCCACTTAGCCTATTCTAGAGGCTTGGAGTCAAACTTGAATCGTTCGGTGAAGCCATCAGCAATAAGATCATACTCAGAACAGAGTATTGTGAGGCTCTTCCAAGCTCGCCTGCAGGCTTCATGTCAGGACCCCGGTCCTAAGTCACACCGATCTAGCATGTAACACATCATATCACTTTGCGTCCTCACGCACGGTATTCCCATGGGTGCCACCTTACCTGGCACGGGATCGTTTGCGCCTTTTGGCTCGCGTATATGATAGTGTTGCTAGCATCCATATGACAGAGAACCCGGGCCGGCATGACTAGTCGTAAACCCTAAGTGACACTAACTTACAGGGACAGACATACATGACCCAGCAACGAATGTGTCGGTCATCAACGTATGAACCCAAGTCGTAGCAAGCTACAAGGACTTAAAGGAACAACGCGTGACATTTCCCCGAAGGGGCAGACACAGGAACGAAGAAGGACACATGCCGGCCAGCCTAAGTGTTCCGGAGCAGTAGCAAGCTACCATGGCTCAGTGGAAGCACTAGGAGACATTTCTCCATAAGAGAGGCTACCAAGAATAAACAACTAGGTTGTCGGATCCCACACATACCAAGCATTTCAAAATCATACACACAATATGCTCGATATGTGCAAATACAACATGGCATCACCACAAAACTCTACGACTCAAAGTATTTATTCATTAGGCTCCGAGGAGCCAGATATTACAAACATGGGTCTGATGACCCAACATTCAAGTCATACAAGCAACAAGCACAAGCGGAAGCATAAACATGTCTGAGTACAGACATCTGAAAAGAGAGAGGGCTAGTAAGACTATCTATCTACAAGACTCTCCAAAGGGTACAAGATCGTAGCTGAGGTAACAAGCTAACCATCGAATTCCACGCGGAACTACTAGTGAGACTGAAATCTCTCTGCAAAAACATAAATTAAGCAAACGTGAGTACAAATGTACCCAACAAGACTTACATTAGAACTAGCTACATATGCATCAGTATCAACAAAGGGGTGGTGGATTTTAACTGCAGCAAGCCAGCTTTGACTCGGTGGCTATCCTGAACTATGACTACAAGTAACTTCTTTGAGGTGGCGCACACGAGTCCACAAATTCACCATATCAATACACCACTATGGATCCGCTCCCGTCTCCCTACGAGGAGGCCATCCATAGAACTCGCGCTTATCTTGCACATTTTAGAGTATCCACTTTCACTTGTCTATGAAATGTATAGGCAACCCAGAAGTCCTTTACCGCGGAAGCGGGTATTTGAATAGATCATTTATAACCCTGCAGGAGTGTACTTCTTCACACATGTTTCCACCACTTAGCGTCTGCACACGACATGTGCTCGGCAGACTTCAAGCAAAAGTAGACATGGGTGTAGACCACGACCTGACTAACCACACAAATCCCTAGTCCAGGTTTATCGTCTATTCAGGTTCCATCCGCAGGGAGTCCGGCCGAGGTTTCCACTACGGCCCCGAACGATGTGTGCAGGGTTCCCGAGGCACCAAATGGGCGCCCCGGTACACCATGCACGTGCCTACCGCAACACATCCCACCCCTCGGGTCAGCGTTGTGCACGGCCTCCAGCATACTACAAACACCAGAAACTACTTGCAACTCGTGGACAGTGGACAAGGCGGGTTAATAAGTCGAGCGGGCTCATATTTCAGGGCCCAATGTGTGGTAGTAGCTGTTCATGGATCACAAACACAGAACTCAGTTCCTGAGGATGGTTTGAATGAGACAACCCACCATGTACTCCTACATGGCCTCTCACCGCTACCTTTACCAAATCGTGTTCACACACTTAGCTCTCAACAGTAGGACATGTTCACCACATTACAATTCATCCCCGATGAATCAGACCTGACTCAACTCTAAGCAGTAGCAGGCATGACAACAAGCATGAATGAATAGGCACATCAGGGCTCAAACAACTCCTACTCATGCTAGTGGGTTTCATCTATTTACTGTGGCAATGACAGGTCATGCAGAGGAAAGGGGTTCAACTACCACATCATGTAACAGTTGAATCATTGTTGTCCTAATGCAGTAAAAGAGAGCAGAAGCGAGAGAGTGGGATTGTATCGGAATGAATAAGGGGGTTTTGCTTGCCTGGCACTTCGGAAGATAGTATAGTTCTTCATGAGTGTCATCGATCTCATCGTCGGAACCACGTCTACTTAGAGGGGACAAATAACGGCAACAGAGGAGGAACACAATCAATGCAATGCAACAATTTGATGCATGATCATGACATGGAAATATGCTATGGTTTGAGCTAATGCAACTAGCAACAATTTAAATGAAGTTGGTTTGAATCCAAGATTCAAATTCAAACTCCATATGTGGATATGGAAATGCCATTTATTTGATTTGTGCAAAACAGAAGCCATAGGTTGTTCTAACATGCATGAAAATGGTACAGGTGGATAGATTGGATTTTTCTGATAATTTTTCATATATAAATTATTTCATTTGGAGTTACAGATTATTTTCTATGAATTTTAGAAGTTTTAAACATTTTCTGGAATTTCCTGGATTATTTCAAATCCAGAAAATCATTACTGCGTCAGCACTACGTCAGGATGACGTCAGCGAGTCAACGGTCAGCCCAAGTCAAACTGACCAGTGGGTCCCGCGCGTCAGTGTCACAGTGTTGGCTAGAGTCACAGACAGGTGGGACAGGTCAACATCCATGTTAGTAAAGTCAATGCTGATGTGTGGGTCCCATTGGGTTATGAACTAATCTAAATAGGAAATTAAGCTAACCTAAACAGGCACAGGGGCCCACATGGCAGTGGCACTAGGGGTTTTAGTGGGGTCATTAGTGCTAACTAAATCGGTGCCATGTCAGCAACTGACGCCGGCGACCAAAAGCACGGGGGTGGCACGCCGGAGTTGCTCGGGACGGCGCTACAGGAGGTGGTATGCGGCGGGGTTTGGATCTAAGGAGAGCTGGCGTCCATGCACATCTAATGGAGCAATCAGGAGGAGCTAGGGTGGCTCGAAACGTCGACTGCAACAACGGCAGGCGGCGGTCGGAGTCGCACCTCGACGGAACCGGCGTTGCAGGACACGGGCGAGCAAAGTAAAGGGTTGGGCAGCCTCCTGGGGTCACCAGGAGCTCGGTGCGGTGCACGGGGCAACCCGTTCGTTCTCAGGCCGTGGCGGCAACAAGGCCGTGCGGCGGCAACAAGGCCGTGCGGTGGTGAGCTTCGGTCATGGCGGGGAACGGTGCTACGCATGGGGGAGAGCAAACAGAGAGAGGGGAAACGTAGTGGATCTCACAGAGGATACGATGGGATGGTTAGCGTGCTCGGGGGAGCCTTGGATGGAGCGAATCGACAACGACGGTCCACGGCTGCCGAGGACGGAGACGAGGGTGGTGAGGACATTGCAGGGATTCCGGCAATGTGTGGCTCTGTGGAGAGCTTCAACGCGAGGAGACGGAGCTCGGGGGAACGAAGACGATGCAAGGCAGTGGCTCTGGGCGCGGTGGCAGCGAACGGCAGCGACGGCGCGCTCGGTTGCGTGGGAGGGTGAGAGCCAGAGGAGGAGATGGGGACGAGGGAGAGTGAGAGAGAGTCGAGGGGGGTCGCGTGACGCTCGTAGGCGCGTCGGGGCAGCGGTGGGAAGCAGGAGGTGGCCGGCGCGCGGTGGCCACACGTCTCTGCTGCTACTGGCAGGAGGTTAGGGACGATGGGGAGTTGGGCTGGGCCTCAGCCACAGTGTTGGACCGCCAGGTGAGTGGGCTTCCAGGTAAGGCTAGGTTAGTTTCCTTTCTCTCTCTCTTTTCTGTTTTCTATTTATTTCAATCTGTTTGGTTTGATTCAAAGGTGAAACCACTTTCATAAATTCTGAAAATATTCATGGGCTCTCTCTAAGTTATTCCATATGCCCAAAAATAAATCCAGAAGTATTGGAGCTATAACTTATTTTATAGCATTTATTAGCTCCAACTCAAATAGGTAGTGAGTTAATTCAAAAGTCCAAAAATGTCCTAGGAATATATTCATCATTTTTGGCACAGGTTTCCACCTTAACCAGAAATCATGAACTTTTCTTAAGGGCATCTTGGGCTCATTCAATATTATTTTAGGTTGAACCTATTTGATCTGATCTGGTGCTAGGGTTTGAACAATCCCCATTTCAACTTTCAAAGAAATTTAGACATGATGCATGGATGCTTGTGTGTCGGCGTTCTGGGAACGGGGGTCCCCAGACTTGCCTGCCTGCGGCCCACGGCGCGGCTGAGCTAGCAGGCCTGTGCGGCCCGTCTTCATCAACAAGGCATTCAAGACCCTCGCGAGGGGCCAAGCCTCGCGAGGCGGACGACACAAGACCTCCTCAGGAGCGGCCTCGCCAGGCAGGCTCACGAGGGGCGGAGAGATCAAGGCAAGGCAAACCTCGCGAGGTTCTCGTGACGTGAGCCATGACGATCGAGACCAGGCGGGCGCCAGCGCGCGCATCGTCCTTGTTTCCTCTTTTGTGCCAAGGGGGCAAGCGCAGGTGCGGAGTACCGAGGCGTCAAGCAATGGTTTCCATATTGGTGCAACGAGACCAAGACCAGCAGGACGGCAAGACGAAGGTCACCATGGAGCCCAAGACGGCGTCACCACCAGAGCCTTTTGTAGGCGAAGACCGCTTTTGTCAGGATATGCTGTACTAGTTCTCCCCTTTCAAATTGGCCGTTGTTGGCTCCCTTCCCGCTCAATATTTGGGGAGAGGACCAGGGCCTATATAAGCAGAGCTAGCCACCACAGTAGGGGGCATAGAGTCCTCACCGACACAGGCTCGCCAAGCACAAGAACACCTCAACCTCAGGAGACTGTCCTTCCCCTTGTACTATTCATCATCAGCCCAAGAGGCAATCCACCACCACACTGGAGTAGGGTATTACACCACAATGGTGGCCCGAACCAGTATAAATCTTGTGTCTTTGTGTTGCGAGTTTGTCAAGTTCGTCCGCGAGATCTTAGAGTGCTAGGGCGTGGATCGATACGGAGGAGATCTTCGCACGCACCCCAGTGTCCGAACCTTGAGGGTTTTCCGGAACCCGTGATCCGACATTTGGCGCGCCAGGTAGGGGTGCGCCGAAGCTTCCTTCCGTCGCTCCGCGCCCCGTTGCTCCGTGGTCTCCATGGCGGACGCTCGCCGCGCTCGTGCTGAGCGCTGGGCTGCCCTCGCCGCTCGCGTCGCTCAGACGGCTCCTGTCGGCGGGCCACCTCGTCGTTCCCCGTCGCCTGCCGCCAACGCCGCCACCGGCCCGACGGGGAATGAGCAGCAAGCATCCTCGTTGCACCCCTCGGTGCGGCGGGATGGCCGCACCGCCACTCCATCGCTGCCCCGACCGGTTCTTCGTCTCATGCACGTCGTGCTCCCATGGACGCGCGGGCCGCGCTCCTCATGGCGCACGAGCTCCTGCACTACCGCCCGGTCGACGACCTCTACGAGGACTGGCTCGACCGCATCGCCGAGCTTGTCCGCGCCGCAGGGGGCTCTCCTACGCCGTCCCTCTTTCCGCCTCGCCCTCCGCCAGCTACGGGCGACGTAGCTCACGGAGCGCCTCCACCACCTGTGCCCCAATACGGCGCCCTGGCACCAAGGCGCGCGGCTCCACGACTCGACCCGCCGCGTCCCGCGCCCGCGCGTGAAGAAAGAAGTTGTCAAGAAGTCCCTCGACCGTAAGAAAACGCTCCGCCGCTCCTCGCACCACCGCGCCAGGACCGGCTGCTGCGGCAAGACCGCGCGCCACCTGTAGCGGCAGGGCGTGGACCCCATCAAGACCAAGCTCCACCCCCAAGGCGGGCCCCGGTTACCACAGCCGACTGCCGCGCTTTCACCCCCGAGCTGCGTAGCGTCGCCTGGCCGGGCAAGTTCAAGCCGGATCTACCTCGTCGCTACGACAGCACCCCCGACCCCCTGGAGTTCTTGCAGCTCTACGAGCTGAGCATCGAATCGGTCAACGGCGACGAGAAAGTCATGGCGAACTGGTTTCCCATGGCTCTCAAGGATGGCGCCCGCTCCTGGCTCCCGAACCTGCCACCGGGCTCGATCTCCTCCTGGGACGAGATGCGTAACCGCTTCGTCGCCAACTTCCAGGGCACTCGCAACCGCCCGCTGGCTGCGGGTGACCTGTGCCGCGTCAAGCAGCAACCTGGAGAGACCCTCCAGAAGTACATCCAGCGCTTCAACAACGTCCGCCTCAAGATCCCCAAGGTGACGGACGAGGCCATCATCTCTGCGTTCTCTTATGGCGTCCACGACGTCAAGATGAAGGAAGAGCTCGCTATCCACGAGGAGCTATGCACGTCCTTGGAGTTGTTCAACCTGGCGACCAAGTGCGCAAGCGCCGAGGAGGGGTGCCTCTCCCTCCTCGAGCTCCCAGCCGCAGACCCAAAGGAGAAGAAAGCCAAGGCCAAGGACGTGAAGCACAAGGGAGCAGCCATGCTCGCAGCGGAACCAGACACCAAGCGTGGCAGAGACCAACCAGAGTCATCCAAGAGCAGCCGTCCGTTCTGCGCCTTCCACAACCTGAATACCCACAACACCAGCGACTGTCAAGAGCTCAGAGCCATTCGTGAAGGACGCTTTGGTCGGTGCTCCGAGCATGGCGACCGGGGCTACGGCCGAGGAGGACGTGGTGGCGGACGCTGGGACGACCGTGGCCCGCGCCAGGAGTGGCGCGACCGGCCTCGTGAGGACCGCTGGCAGGATCAGCCTCGCGAGGGCGCCTGGAGGGATCAGCCTCGTGAGGATCATCCTCAAGGCAACGCTGGACTCCCTCCGCTGCCGCCACCGCCAAGAAGGAATGACGAACACCATCAAGACGAGGGGGCTGGGGGCTTCCAGGAACCATGTGCTATCGCCTGCATCTTGGGCGGAGCCGAGGCCCCAACCTCTCAGTGTATCTTCAAGCAGTTTGCTCGTGAAGTGAATGCAGTCCTCCCCAAGCTCGGAGCCACATGCCCGCTCAGATGGTCCCAGTGCCCCATCACGTTCAACTCGGCAGATCAGCTCAAGTGCGCACCTACCGCTGGTGCCCTCCCGATGCTTTGCTCCCCAGTCATCAGCAACGTGCAAGTTACCAAGACCCTCATCGACGGCGGCGCAGGGCTCAACGTCCTATCCGTCGACTCGTTCGATAACCTCCAAGTGCCATATGACCAGCTTCAGCCTACCAACCCTTTCTCAGGAGTGACTGACGGTTCCACCACGCCGATAGGGCATGTCCGCCTCCCTGTCACCTTCGGAGAATACAAGAACTACCGCGCCGAGCTCATCGACTTCGACGTCGCGCACATCCGTCTGCCGTACAATGCCGTCCTCGGGTATCCAGCCCTGGCCAAGTTCATGGCGGTGACCCATCATGGCTACAATGTCCTCAAGATGCCGGGAAGCGGTGGGATCATCACGGTCCCATGTGAAGAAAGAGATGCGGTGTGCTCCCTCGAGCGTGCCTTCCAAGCTGCAGCAATTGGCGACCCCGACAGCAAGGGCGAGGGCCCTCCTGAGGTCATCCCCAAGAATAAGAAGCAGATGCGTTGTGCAGGACCTCAGGAGGGTGGCGTTGCAGCCGGAGCCTCGTCGGGATCAGCGCCCGCTCAGGGGCACCTCCCACCATCGCATAGGAAGGCGCACCCGGCGCCCTTCTCGGGCAGGGCTCGGGGGCTTTCTTCTGGAAGGCCTCACACCTTTCTCACTTCACGAGGGAGGCACTCGGGCACCACTTGGAGGCGTGCTTCGCGGCACGTTTCCCTCAAGAGGGCACAGGGCAAGGATCGCCCACCGTTCAGGAGTTCATCACCAAGACCACCCAGGAATTGCAAGACGCAAGGGCCATGCACGGCGACCGCTCCTCATGAGGCGCAGCTCCCCATCCAGGCGAGGATGCTGGGCTGCGCGTCTGCATCGACATTCCAGGGCTCAATAGGGCCCCTTCTCAGGAGCCTTTCTGGCCTTCGCGCGTGGGACGCTACGAGGGCCCACCGCACAGCTACGTTTGCATGCCCTTCAGCCTGCCGAGCGTGTCGTCCGCCTACCAGCACAACTTGCGGCGCATCCTAGCGGCTCAGGAGGCCAGGCACCACACCATCCTGATGGAGATGGAGACGGTCCTCAAGGAACCACCTGAGCCCCCAGAGCCTCCTGAGGCTCAGGGCCCCGGTGGCTCGTGAGGAGCAACCCCTTCGCTGCGCACCTTCAGCTGCCCCAACTCTCCTTCGTCAACAGAACCAGGTGACATTTTCCAAGTTCATTTAGCTGGGAGCGCCCCTCGGGCTGCATCATTCCCAGGCCGCGTGGGTCCGTCCCTGTGGCATGTATCCCTTTTTATGTCTTTAGCTTACCTTGTTGGGAGCGCCCCTCGGGCTGCATCATCCCCAAGCCGCTCGGGCCTGACCCAGTGGCATGTATCTCCCTTGCATTTACTTAAGCCTGCTGCTTTCATGTTTAACCTACCTATGATTACTACTTGCTCGATCGCCACCCATCAAGGGGACCGCGCGTCGGCCGTCTTTCTTCAGGACCCTTCGCGTGAGTAAGTTGAGCATGGCGTCTGTGCTCGCGCCCATCCCTGCAGTGTCGATAAATCCAACGGCTGAGCTCTGTCTGGCGGGCCGGCCCCATTTACGTCACCTCCTGGGGCCGTTGGTGCTTGGCTTTCTCATGCGATAACCTCAGGAGATTCGTTCGGCGCAGGTTGTCTGACCACCTCGCAGGACCAGCACAGCGAACAAGAACCAAGACCAGGCGCAACCCGCCTTGAGGTAGGGCCTCGTGAGTCCCGCGCTGGCTCACGAGTGCCCAGATACACCTCGTCTAGCCCTGCCGTGCAAGCCACGTGTCAGGGCGGGGCTATACACGCCCCCGGGGCTCTTCGCAGAGGGAGCCCCCTCCCACGCACAAGTGGAAGCACCATGCTCCGCGCTGGCCGTCGATACTGCCGAGGAGTGGCTATGCCCGTGCACAAGCGGAAGCACTATGCTCCGTGCTAGTGATAAACAACTGAGGGCGGCTTCACGGCTGGACCAACGTCAGGGAGCCCCAGAGCTCAGCGTCCGGCCTCACCGCAACGCCTCCCCTCGGGAGAGCCGCGCGAGGGGGCTGGGCATGGGGGATGCGCTCGGGTCACGCCCAAGCGTACGCCACCCAACCAGGTCTCCCGGACCTAGGGGCTGTGCTCGGGTCACGCCCAAGCACACGCCACCCAACCAGGTCTCCCGGACCTGGTCGTCGCACGCCCCTCCCGGGCCGAGCCTCGGCGAGGGCAAATGTATAGAGATTGTTTGCACATCAAGGGGGACTCCTGAGCATCGCGACTCAGGAGCCTAACTGGTCACGTAGCCCCTCACTCCTTGGTCCGTCCTGGTCTCCGATCGGCCCAATCGCGGTTGAGGTATGCGCGGGGCCGGGCTCTGCCGACGTAGAACATTGACCTATCCTCGCGTACTCTCCCTATAAGCTGTTTGCGCGTCAAGGGGGACTCCTGAGCATCGCGACTCAGGAGCCTAACTGGTCACGTAGCCCCTCACTCCTTGGTTCGTCCTGGTCTCAGGTCGGCCCAACGACGGTTGAGGTATGCGCAGGGCCGGGCTCTGCCGACGCAGAACACAAAGCAAATAGGAAGAAAATCGCAAAATCTCGAAGCAAATATTACAAGACATATTGTCCTCACAATATCAAATGAAAGTTATAACGCCTCCACGAGGCCTGATGCATATTGCAGGAATGGAACAGGAAAGTAGCCGCAGGTCACCCCTGGACACTGCCATCGCCTGCAGAAGGTGCTCCTCCCTTGGTAGCGTCGTCTTCACCTGCACCGCCAGCTACAGGATCGGTGGCATCGCCGGTCGAGGGCGCAAGGACGAAGCCGCGGAACTTCTTCAGCAGGGCCTCCACCTGACCTTTCATGGCTGCGGCAGCGGCTGCACAATGTTCATCAGCTACAGGCTCCAGCAGCTCGTCGAGACGAGCATTGGGGTCGTGAAGGTACAGATGGTTGAAGACACGCGTCAGCGCAGCTGAAGAAAGGACACGAGCCTCAGCCTCAGCCATGGGACCGATGCCCTCCACGACTTCCTTAAGCGCCTTCACCAAGTGGGGAAGCAGCTGAGCAGGGCCATCCTCGTCGGTGGTCAGCGGCTTCTCCAGGCCCTTCTCGTACAATGACTTCAGCGCCACGCTGGACCTCTTCTCAAGAAGCGAGAAGGCCACGCGGTCTTCGGCCAGGACCTTCGCCTTGGCGTCGAGCTCGGCCTCCCTCGCCTTCGCCTTCTACTCCAACTCCTCCAGTCGGCTGCGCTACGCGGCCTGCGCCTTCGTCAGCTCCCCCAGCTCGGCATCACTGCCCTTGATGGCGTCCTCCCGAGCCTTCATCTCCTCCTCCTTCGCTTTGCGGTCACATGCTTCTTTTGCGCATTCATCGCGCAGGCTCTTCAGCTCACCCTCCAGCTCTCGGCAGCGGTCGCGGGCGGCCTCGGCATCCTTCAACGCCACCTCGCGATCGGATGCAGCTTTGACGGCGGCTTGTTTCTCCTTCTCGGAGGCCGCCGCGGCCTGGCTCAGCGACGCTCGAACTGCCGACTCGGAGTGAAGCCAGCCTGGGCCAGCTCCAGGCGCCCGGCCACTAGGTGTGGGTCCGCGCCTAGGAGGTCTTCTCGCAGCTTGGCCATCCCCGAGAAGACACGCTCCAAGACTGCGGAGGAAGCAGAAGAATTTGGGGCCAGAGGCGCAGCAGGAGGAGGAAGCGACGTCGTTACCAGAGCCTGGAAGATCGAGGGCTCCGGAGCCCTTTGGACCTCATCAGTCGAGCCGGATGCCGGCACTTCCGGAGCCAGCAGGGCCACGGGGGCTGACTCCTCCTGACGATGCTCCTCTTGGCCTCGCGAGGGCGACCGAGCTGGGGAGGTGCGAGTGCTGTCGCCTCTCTTCTCCGCAGAGGGGGGCACGGCCGCGGCATCCTCCTTCCTCTTCTTTGCTGAAGACACCGGCCTGATCAACCAAGGGCGAATGTCACAAAATAGCAAGTACAAGCAGGAACAAGACAAAGCTCGAAGCACTTACTGATCCACTGCGACATAGTCCACCTTCCGCTTGGGGAGCCTAAAACCCGAAAGCGTTGGGGCCTGAGGAGTGGGCACACGGGCTCTGGGGGCAGAAGACGGCGCAGCAGAAGGGCCGGAGCCGGCCTCAGGCGGTATCAAGACGGAGGCAGCATCTCGAGAGACCAACGACGATCTACCCCTTGTCGGGATAAGGGGCAGCTCCCTCTCCTCCTGGCGGGCGTCGACCTCGGCGTCGTCTGGCAGAGCGCGGAGGATGTCGGCCTTGCTCAAGGGGGAGTTCTCCCCCATCTCCTCTGGGGTCCCCTCCGAGTCCTCCTCCCCCTCTTCCTCCCCGCCGGACTCGCCAGAAGACACCTCCACCGGCTTCGGCATTGCAGAGGCCCCAGCAAGCGCCGGCGGCACCAGCCCGCGCGCATCAAAGGTCGGCCCGGAGGCAACGAATTGCTCCCAGTCCTTGCGGTGGAACAAAGGAACAAAGGCGCTCGGCGGGTACTCTTGCTTATCCCCAACCAAGAGGCGCAGAACTGCAGTGAGCTCGTCATCAGGCAAGGCCGCCGGGCTCAGACGAATCATGTCTTCTTCATCTCCAAGCTTCCATAAAGGGCGCGCGCGCTCCTGAAGTGGAGCAACACGCAGCGTTAAGAATTCCTTCAGGAGCATGGCCCCCGTCACCTTGGCCGCCTTCGCATTGCCCGGCTTCAAATCTATCTTCATCTGCTCCAACACCGACGACGCCCGCTCGTCGGCGAGCTCTACACGAGACCACCCCTTGTCAAACTTGGGCGCCTCCGTCAGCAGTTCCAAGCTCATCATGACCCATTTGGCCCTGATGTTGTCAACCCTCTTCCCGGTGTTCGAGATCGAGTTGGCCTAGCCGGCCGCGATGAAGTTGGCGCACCCAGAGATATGGCCGCCGGTGAGGCAGAGGAAGAAGAAGTGGTGCAGCAGTGCCATGGATGGCATCACGCCCAGGTACGCCTCGCAATAGTAGGCGAAGATAGACAAGAGAAGAATGGAGTTGGGATGGAGATGCAGTGCCTGTAGCCCGAAGTGGTCGAGGACCTCGAAAAAGAAATCAGAAAAGGGGGGAACCAACCCGGCGGTGATGCTGCTCGTGAAGAAAGGGAAGAAGGTGCTTCCCTCAAGCTCCGGCGCGTCGGAGGCAAGCCGGAGCTCCGTCTTCCCCCTCTCGTTGCTCTCCCCCGCCGTCAGCAAGCGCGTGGTGGCGAGGTTCTTCTCCGTGACGTTGGGTGCATCAAGGGCTGGCTCGAACCAAGCCGGTGCCGAGGAGGACTTGACCTTGCGCGGCGCCATTGGTCGCAGATGCGGAGCGAGGTTGGAGCGGATCTAGAGGTTCCGGCAGCAAGGAGCTTGAAAGGGGATCTGGAGCAAGGCGAGGAAGAAGCAATGAAGGCAAGCACTGTCTATGCCAGCCTTTTTGTCAAGACGGGAAGTTGCCAAGGTAGTATGGGGAAGCGGAGACGCCCACGTCGAATCAACCGCCACGCGCCAACCGAGGCCGCATGCTTTTCGGGCCCGCGGCGCTCCGCGCTTGACCTTTGGCTTCGCCTCGAAGCCAAGCCCGAGCGCGCCTTGGGCTCGGGGGCTACAGTCGGTGTTCTGGGAGCGGGGGTCCCCAGACTTGCCTGCATGCGGCCCACGGCGTGGCTGAGCTAGAAGGCCTGTGCGTCCCGTCTTCATCAACAAGGCATTCAAGACCCTCGCGAGGGGCCAAGCCTCGCGAGGCAGACGACGCAAGACCTCCTCAGGAGCAGCCTCGCCAGGCAGGCTCACGAGGGGCGGAGAGATCAAGGCAAGGCTCGCGAGGTTCTCGTGACATGAGCCATGACGATCGAGACCAGGCGGGTGCCAGCGCGTGCAGCGTCCTTGTTTCCTCTTTTGTGCCAAGGGGGCAAGCGCAGGCGCGGAGTACCGAGGCGTCAAGCAAAGGTTTCCATATCGGTGCAACGAGACCAAGACCAGCAGGACGGCAAGACGAAGGTCACCATGGATCCCAAGACGGCGTCACCACCAGAGCCTTTTGCAGGTGAAGACCGCTTTTGTCAGGATAAGCTGTACTAGCTGCCCCCTTTCAAATTGGCCGTTGTTGGCTCCCTTCCCGCTCAATATTTGGGGAGAGGACCAGGGCCTATATAAGCAGAGCTAGCCACCACAGTAGGGGGCATCGAGTCCTCACCGACACAGGCTCTCCAAGCACAAGAACACCTCAACCTCAGGAGGCTGTCCTTCCCCTTGTACTGTTCATCATCAGCCCAAGAGGCAATCCACCACGACCACACTGGAGTAGGGTATTACACCAAAACGGTGGCCCGAACCAGTATAAATCTTGTGTCTTTGTGTTGCGAGTTCGTCGAGTTCGTCCGCGAGATCTTAGAGAGCTAGGGCATGGATAGGTAGGGAGGAGATCTTCGCGCGCACCCCAGTGTTCGAACCTTGAGGGTTTTGCCGGAACCCGTGATCCGCCATTGTGCAACTATTTGCAATCAAATTCTAGGGCTGTGACACCAAAGCTGTCAGGACCCCGATCCTAAGTCACACCGATCTAGCATGTAACACATCATATCACTTTGCGGCCTCACGCACGGTTTTCCCACGGGTGCCACCTTACCTGGCCCGGGACCGTTTGCGCCTTTTGGCTCACGTATATGATAGTGTTGCTAGCATCCATATGACAGAGAACTCGGGCTGACATGACTAGTCGTAAACCCCAAGTGGCACTAACTTACAGGGACAGGCATACATGACCCAGCAACGAACGTGTCGGTCATCAACGTATGAACCCAAGTCGTAGCAAGCTACAAGGGCTTAAAGGAACAACGCGTGACATTTCCCCGAAGGGACAGACACACGAACGAAGAAGGACACATGCCAGCTAGCCTAAGTGTTCCGGAGCAGTAGAAAGCTACCATGGCTCAGTGGAAGCACTAGGAGACATTTCCCCATAAGAGAAGCTACCAAGAATAAACAACTAGGTTGTCGGATCCCACACTTACCAAGCATTTCAAAATCATACACACAATATGCTCGATATGTGCAAATACAACATGGCATCACAACAAAACTCTACGACTCAAAGTATTTATTCATTAGGCTCCGAGGAGCCAGATATTACAAACATGGGTCTAATGACCCAACATTCAAGGCATACAAGCAACAAGCACATGCGGAAGCATAAACATGTCTGAGTACAGACATCTGAAAAGAGAGAGGGCTAGTAAGCCTATCTATCTACAAGACTCTCCAAAGGGTACAAGATCGTAGCTGAGGTAACAAGCTAAACGTCGAAGTCCACGCGGAACTACTAGTGAGACTGAAGTCTCTCTACAAAAACATAAATTAAGCAAACGTGAGTACAAATGTACCCAGCAAGACTTACATCAGAACTAGCTACATATGCATCAGTATCAACAAAGGGGTGGTGGAGTTTAACTACAACAAGCCAGCTTTGACTCGGTGGATATCCTGAACTATGACTACAAGTAACTTCTTTGAGGTGGCGCACACGAGTCCACATATTCACCATATCAATACACCACTATGGATCCGCTCCTGTCTCCCTACGAGGAGGCCATCCATAGCACTCACGCTTATCTTGCGCATTTTAGAGTATCTACTTTCACTTGTCTATGAACTGTATAGGCAACCCATAAGTCCTTTACCGCGGACACGGCTATTCGAATATATCATTTATAACCCTGCAGGGGTGTACTTCTTCACACATGTTTCCACCACTTAGCGTCTGCACACGACATGTGCTCGGCAGACTTCAAGCGAAAGCCGATGTGGGTGTAGACCACTACCTGACTAACCACACAAGTCCCTAGTCCAGGTTTATCGCCTATTCAGGTTCCATCCGTAGGGAGTCCGGCCGAGGTTTCCACTACGGCCACGAACGATGTGTGCAGGGTTCCTGAGGCACCAAATGAGCGCCCCGGTACACCGTGCCACGTGCCTACCGCATCACAGCCCACCCCTCGGGTCAGCGCTGCGCGCGGCCTCCAGCATACTACAAACACTAGAAATTACTTGCAACTCCTAGACAGAGGACAAGGGGTGTTAATAAGTCGAGCGGGGTCATATTTCAGGGCCCAATGTGTGGTAGTAGCTGTTCATGGATCACAAACACGGAACTTAGTTCCTGAGGACGGTTTCAATGAGACAACCGACCATGTACTCCTACATGGCCTCTCACCGCTACTTTACCAAATTGTGTTGACACACTTAGCTCTCAACAGTAGGACATGTTCACCACATTTCAATTCATCCCCGATGAATCAGACCTGACTCAACTCTAAGCAGTAGCAGGCATGACAACAAGCATGAATGAGTAGGCACATCAGGGCTTAAACAACTCCTACTCATGCTAGTGGGTTTCATCTATTTACTATGGCAATCACAGGTCATGCAGAGGAAAGGGGTTCAACTACCGCAGCATGTAACAGTTGAATCATTGTCGTCCTAATGCAGTAAAAGAGAGCAAAAGTGAGAGAGTGGCATTGTATCGGAATGAACAAGGGGGTTTTGCTTGCCTGGCACTTCTGAAGATAGTATAGTTCTTCATCGGTGTCATCAATCTCATCGTCGGAACCACGTCTACTGAGAGGGGACAAATACCGGCAACAGAGAAGGAACACAATCAATGCAAAGCAACAATATGATGCATGATCATAACATGGAAATATGCTATGGTTTGAGCTAATGCAACTAGCATTCATTTAAATGAAGTTGGTTTGAATCCAAGATTCAAATTCCATATGTGGATATGCAAATGCCATTTATTTGATTTTTCCTAAACAAAAGCCATAGGTTGTTCTAACATGCATGAAAATGGTACAGGTGTATAGATTTGATTTTTCTGATAATTTTCATATATAAATTATTTCATTTGGGGTTACAGATTATTTTCTATGAATTTTAGAAGTTTTAAACATTTTCTGGAATTTCCTGGATTATTTTAAATCCAGAAAATCACTTACTACGTCAGCACTACGTCAGGATGACATCAGCGAGTCAACGGTCAGCCCAGGTCAAACTGACCAGTGGGTCCCGCGCGTTAGTGTCACAGTGCTGGCTAGAGTCACAGACAGGTGGACCAGGTCAACGTCCACGTCAGTAAAGTCAATGCTGACGTGTGGGTCCCACTGGGTTATGAACTAATCTAAACAGGAAATTAAGTTAACCTAAACAGGTATAGGGGCCCACATGGCAGTGGCACTAGGGGTGTTTAGCGGGGTCATTAGTGCGAACTAAATCGGCGCCACATCAGCAACTGACGCCGGTGACCAAAAGCACGGCGGTGGCACGCGGGAGTTGCTCGGGATGGCGCTATAGGAGGTGGTTTGCGGCGGGGTTTGGCTCTAAGGCGAGCTGGCGTCCGCGCACATCTAATGGAGCAATTGGGAGGAGCTAGGGTGGCCTGAAATGTCGACTTGAACAACGGCAGACGGCGGCTGGAGTCGCACCTCGATGGAACCGGCGTTGCAGGACACGAGCGAGCAAAGTAAAGGGCTGGGCAGCCTCCTGGGGTCACCAGGAGCTCGGTGCGGTGCACGAGCGTGACCCGTTCGAACTCAGGCCGCGACAGCGACAAGGCCGTGCGGTGGCGAGTTTCGGTCACGATGGGGAACGGTGCTACGGCATGGGGAGAGCAAACGGAGAGAGGAGAAACGCAGCGGAGCTCACAGAGGATACGATGGGATGGTTAGCGTGCTCGGGGGAGCCTAGGATGGAGCAAATCGACGGCGTCGGTCCACGGCGGCCGATGACAGAGACGAGGGTGGTGAGGACGTTGCAGGGATTCCGACGATGTGTGGCTTGGTGGAGAGCTTCAGCACGAGGAGACGGAGCTCAGGGAACGAATACGAGGCGAGGCAGTGCCTCTAGGCGCGGTGGCAGCGAACGACGGCGATGGTGCACTCGGTTGCGTGGGAGAGAGAGAGCCAGAGGAGGAGACGGGGACGAGGGAGAGTGGGAGAGAGTCGAGGGGGGTCGCATGGCGCTCGTATGCGCGTCGGGGCAGCGGTGGGAAGCAGGAGGTGGCCGGCGCGCGGTGGCCATGCACCCCTGCTCCTACTGGCAGGACGTTAGGGACGGTGGGGAGTTGGGCTGGGCCACAACCACAGTTTGGACCGCTAGGTGAGTTGGCTTCCAGGTAAGGCCAGGTTAGTTTCCTTTCGCTCTCTCTTTTCTGTTTTCTATTTATTCCAATCGGTTTGCTTTGATTCAAAGGCCAAACCACTTTCATAAATTCTGAAAATATTCATGGGCTCTCTCTGAGTTATTCCATATGCCCAAAAAATAAATCCAAAAGTATTGAAGCTATAACTTATTTTATAGCATTTATTAGCTCCGATTCAAATAGGTAGTGAGTTGATTCAAAAGTCCAAAAATGTCCTAGCAATATATTCATCATTTTTGGCAGAGCTTTCCACCTTAACCAGAAATCATAAACTTTTCTTAAGGGCATCTTGGGCTCATTGAAGATTATTTTAGGTTGAACCTATTTGATCTGATCTGGTGCTAGGCTTTGAACAATCCCCATTTCAACATTCAAAGAAATATAGACATGATGCATGGATGCTTGTGCAATTATTTGCAATCAAATTCTAGGGCTGTGACACTTCATGTGCAGCAAATGAGTTCTTGGTGGAGAGGTTGCGAATCCGATTGATGTTCACAAGAAGACTTTGCATCTGGCATTTCGTCCAATCATGATGCATGTCATGCTTCTGATGAAGAGAAACTAGAAGTTCCCTGTCAATCAATGTACGAGCACGCTTCTGAGACCTCTGAGGAACTGTGCTGGTGGTCACATCAGTGTGAGCATGATGCGGTAGACGAAGCTGACCTACAAGTGGACCAGCAGCAACAATATTTGGGATATGAGTGGCTTCAAGAGGAGCCGAGAAGCTTTGGTTAGCATCATTGTCTTCATGGAGTGGTTCCTTGGCAGGCTGAGGATAGGTGGCTTCATGAGACATATCAACTTCTGGCAGGAAGACAACATGATTGCGAGCTGAAGCTTGATAGTTTACAGTGGAGTGAACCTTAATCAGCCGCATTATCCATGGAGCATAAAACTTTTGGCCAAAGAGGTCAATGCCTAAAGCCGCCAGCTGCCTAATAAACAAATCATGCGTGTTGAAGCGGATGCCATTGAGAGTATAGAAGACCAATGTCTTCATGGTGCCTTCAAGCTTCGTAGAAGATGAGTGCCCTTTTATTGGCCACAGAGTACGCCGCACAATGTGATAGATGGTGCGGGGCAAATACTCGAGGTCATTGACAAAGAAGTGAGTGGGGTACTCAGCATCAGCAAGCAATGGCTTCATCATTGACGACATCTGGCTCATATTGGGTTTTGGATTCTGGAATATGCTTTCTAACTCCTTCTGATAGGCTTGACAACCTGGTTCATAGAGATCACCAGGAGTGGGCAGGGATGTGAGCTCGAGGATATCTTGAGCTTTGGCTTCATGATGGATATCGCCTATCCTCCACTCAAGGACCCATGTCTTTGGATCCCTGTTGTAGCCTAAGACATGTAATGTAGCATAGAATTGAAGTAGCAACTCCTTAGTCCAGTGTTCCTTGTCGACGACAAATGGAAGCAAGCCAACGTCTGTGAAGCAATCAAGAGCTTCTTCTAAGCAGGGCAGACCAGCCATGGCATCACAACAAAGGCGCTTGCGAGGAAAGATCCTGTCCTGGTTGTATAGTATGCACATGTAGTAGCTGCGCTGCAAATGGCTCCGTATCTGTCCAAAGACATCCATGGCTTCTTGTAAGGATTCTTGGATCTGTCAAAGAAGGTATTATGCTGTCTGGAGCTTAACACACTGAATGAGCTCTCAGTAGTGGCAGTGCTGGGAAGCCTTGGCATTCTGGGCATTAGCTTCTGCGTTTGAGGCCTTTGCTCGACATGTTATTCATACAGAGGCCCATGTACTTCAGGCGGTGTAAGAATAGGCCATCTGACACTAATCAGTTCTCCTTCATGATTGGACGCCCTTGCCATTATGTGTGGAATAGGTGCAGCAGCAACAACATCAAAGGTGGATGGCTGACTGTCTTTAGTGGTGGTAGTGGCTTCAAGGAGCAGATTGGCTTTAGCCATGATGAAATCGCTGGCTTCAGTATCGGTGGCAGCAGTAGCAACATCAGCTTCAACGACCGGGGGGGGGGGGGGTTCAAACAAATTGAATTCTGGAATCACAACATTGTCAGCTGCACGTATCACAACATGTTCTTCTTCTTGGTTGTCATCGGCTGATGTAGCCGGAATATCTTCAGCCTCGTTGGCTTCAGATTCTTGGGCATAATGTGAAGGGATGGCTTCAGGGAACACTACATGTGCGACTGAGCTTGTGGTGTGCAAATCCTCTTCAGGGATAAAGAGGGCCTTTGGCCTTTGTGAAGCCTGCGAAATGCAAGCTACGCTTGAGGGGATGGCATTATCTTCTCCACGTTTCTGGCGTTGCTTGGGAGGTCTCAAGCACTGGTGTAGTAACTTGAGCTGGTGGTGTACGCGGAATCATTTCAAGTACGAGGGAGTTGGGGTGTTGCTCGATACGTCTCCAACGTATCTATAACTTTTGATTGTTCCATGCTATTATATTATCTTTTTTGGATGTTTTATATGCATTATTATGCTATTTTATATTATTTTTGGGACTAACTTCTTAACCTAGAGCCCAGTGCCATTTTATGTTTTTTCCTTATTTTTTAGTTTTGCAGAAAAGGAATACCAAACGGTGGCCAAACGGAATAAAATTTCACGATGGTTTTTCTTGGACCAGAAGACACCCAGAGGACTTGGAGTCTAAGCCAGAAGAGCCACGAGGCGGCGACAAGGGTGGAGGGCGCGCCTGTCGGTGTCAAAACTGGCCGATCTCGGGTAGGGTGTCCCGAGCTGTGCGTTTGAGGATCAAAGGTAACAGGAGACAAAGGGGACACGATGTTTACCCAGGTTCGGGCCCTCTTAATGGAGGTAATACCCTACTTCCTGCTTGATTGACTTTGATGAGTATAGGGGTTAAAAGAGTTGATCTACCTCGAGATCGTAATGGCTAAACCCTAGATGTCTAGCCTATGTCAATTCTGATAGCCTCTACGGACTAAACCCTCCAGTTTATATAGACACCGGAGGGGTCTAGGGTTGTACAGAGTCAGTTCACAAAGAAAGGAAACTACACATCTGGAGGCCAATCTTGCCATCCACGCAAAGGAGAGTCCCATCCGGACACGGGGAAAGGTCTTCTACCTTGTATCTTCATGGCCCATCAGTCCGGCCCATGTTACATAGCCCGGACACCTGAGGACCCCTTAATCCAGGATTCCCTCAGTAGCCCCTGAACCAGTCTTCAATGGCGATGTATTCGGCATGCATATTGTCTTCGGCATTGTAAGGCAGGTTCCTCCTCTGAATACTTTAAAGCAACCTTCTAAATAAGAGAACTGTATCCAGCTCTATATAACAGTCACAACCCTCAACCACAAGGGCACAATACTTAATCAAAATAAGATCTGTCTACTGACAACTTTTTCGGCAAAACATCATGTCTGGCCTCTTTATCATTTCGAACCATTTTTTGGCCTCCCGCTTCGCGTTTTGAGGCGCGGCCTCTATTGATATGTCTTGTCAAAACAGATATCATGCTCGCTTATTGTGGGATCCTCATCAATACTGGTTTGGGTAATCCAACTGTGCCGTTCGCACGACCCCTTGGGAACAGGCGAGTTTTAAGGCTTGTGTGTGTGTGTGGGGGGGGGGGGCGCTTGATATTCGCTGCCTATATAAGCGGATACAGAGATCCATCTTTTTACCCCATGCCTTCTTCCTTCCTCTACTTCCCCATCCTCGAGCTCCAGCGCCGAAGCTCCAATCTTTTCCCACCACCACCAACCTCTCTGGCCATGTCCGGATCCGGTTCTTAGGGCAAGTGGGTGGACTCCTCCATGATGGAGAAGGACATCAAGGAGCTCTGGGAGGCGGGGTACCTAACTGCGGACATTACGCACAGGCTCCCTACCAAAAAGCAAGTCATCCCCACTCCGGAGACCGGCGAAAGAGTGGTGTTTATCCCCCACTTCCTCCGCGGACTAGGGTTTCCCCTCCACCCATTCGTCCGCGGTCTCATGTTCTATTATGTGCTAGATTTCCATGATCTAGCCCTGAATTCCTTCCTCCACATCTCGGCATTCATCATCGTGTGCGAGGCGCTCCTCCGCATCCCCCACACTTCGGCTTATGGCAAAAAGTCTTCAACGTGAAGCCGAAGGTGGTCGACGGTCAGCACACGGACTGCAGCGGCGCTATGGTGAGCAAGCTCCCCAACACCACCTGGCCCAAAGGGGCCTTTGTGGAAACTGTCAAGGTATGGCAGCAGGAGTGGTTCTACATCACCGAACCTCACGGCGCCGCATGGGCAGCCACATGTGGGAGTTCAATTCGGAAGGGTCGTGAACCCTGCAGCGATTCTTCGGCACAACGCACGAAGGTATCTAGAAGCTACTCTTCAAGGCCCAGAAGACGTGGCCGGAGACGACCGACGACATCGGCCTCGACAGTGCGCATCTGGCCACCCCGGTAAGCATTTAGTTTCCGAACATAACTTCAGTTCATAAATCAAAGGGTATGCTGAGCCTTCCATCCATTAATCAGGGTTGGACGAAGAAGGCGGAGCGGATCAAGTGTCCGGCTCCGCTACCCGAAGACCCAGCCATTTCTCTGCTAATGAGGATGCTGGTCTTGGCGCCATATCAGGCGCCAGAGAAGAAGGTCAAGAAGAAGAGCAAGGAGGCCAAAGGTGGCCTCCGCCGTAAAGGTACTTCAGACGTGATGTCCGGAGAGACCTAAGCTCCCTCCTCCCATGAGGGAGATGAAGACGAGGAGGAGGAGGAGGAGACATAAAGCGATTCTCCCCTTAAGGGGAGGAAGAAGAAAAGGGCGGCCTCCGTAGACCCGAAGACGGAGGCGTCCAAGAGGGGGAAGGTATCCCTCTCGGACGGTTCGGACACGGATGCCGAACACTCCCCCATGTGGTGCCCCAGGGAAAAGCCCCTGGCCACATCGTAAGTGCAAAAAGGATACTCTAACGCTATCCAGTCTTTTATGATTGTAACTATAACACATCATGCTATGTGTTGCAGTCCAGCCCGTGGCCTCCCCCAACAATCGTCATCCGAGGGGAACTCCCTGTTACTGGAGATGGTGGAGAGCGAGTCGCCTCTGCGAGCCTCTCCGCCTACCACCGCACATGACACCGAGGTGTTGTCCCGAAGGGCCTCTCCTAGCCATGGAGAGGCGAAGGAGGCCGCCAAGACGGTGCCAGAGGGTAACGCCTCGGCTACCGAGAACATGGGGGGTGCAACCCCCATGGAGACTGACGACGGGGGTCTAGACCAGTTCGGGCCCTAGCCGAACACCATTCCGGAGACCCATGTGGCTCCGGCATCGAGCGAGCAAGCCACTTCAAAGGAGGGGGGAGCGCCTACTCCGACGGTGGCCTCCACTAATCCGGAGGCGCCGAACACTCTAGTGGAAGCACTGCAACGTGCTTCAATCGTGGAGGAACACCGTACCCT
Organism: Triticum aestivum; assembly: GCF_018294505.1. NCBI lineage: Eukaryota > Viridiplantae > Streptophyta > Magnoliopsida > Poales > Poaceae > Triticum > Triticum aestivum. The sequence goes on from NC_057805.1 coordinate 202,638,017, forward strand.
GGTGGGTGCGGTGGTTGAGAAGGTTCAGTCCGCCAGGAGCGGGCTGAACAAAGCCTTCACCAGCCTGCTAACAGGCTTCGAGGTATGCGATGTAATATTCATAGCCTCTTTTCATATGGAAAAATATGCCTGTGTATAGATAGTAGCCCCTAAGACTCTGTTCGGTTTTGAAAAATGGCCGGACAAAGGATCAAATAATAATTGCAGGAGGTAACGTACTCGTCTATTGGTAAACATGCCTCCCTGTTAACGGCGATCGCCCAGGCTGCTGAAGTGTGCGAACTTCAGCGGAAGCTGAAGCTGGACGATGAGGACATCATCCGCATCAACAAGCGGTTCGATGAGGCGCAATGTATGTTTGAAACATTATTCACACACCTGAAGTGATATGCCAATGTGGAGTTTATGCTCGTGCATTGCTTTGATCATTATTGCAGGTAGTGCGGCCGAGGTCGAGACCCTGAAGAGCGCCCTCACCCAAGCCAAGGAGCAGGCAAGGGTGAGCAAAGTGGCCGCTGATAAAGCGGCTGCGGATTTAAAGGCCGAGCAGGTCGCCCGCCGCCAGTATGAGGAGCGGGTGACCGAGGTGGAGCAAGAGCTCAAAGACACCGCCGACAAGTGCGAGGCCTTGGAGGAGAAGAATAAGGCCCAAGTGGCCGATCTCGCCAAGGCCCTTCAAGAGGTGAAAGAAGCGCGGTCCGAGTCCCGGGCGGCTCGTGAGGAGGTTCGGCAGGCCGAACAGATAGCGGCTGGTAAGCGCTTTCTTTTACAGAGTATTTTTGGCGGTCAAAGATATGCCTTTCTCACTCAGCTGTAGATTTCTCCAGACTCCTTTGCGTATCTTCCGAAGAGTGCTGCCGATGCCACACAATTCTTTCGGGCCTAGGAGGGGCGCATGACGGAGAAGCTCTTCTGGTCGCAGTACCTGGCGCCGGAGCGCCCTGCATTATTGAACAACCAGATGATGCAATGGGCGGAGCTGCATAGGATGTCCGGATTGGCCATGAAGGACCTCATAGTCCGGCTATGGCCAACCGAACCCATTCCTAGCAGCTACTTCGGCCTGGTGAAACGACTCGCCGACGCCCTGCCCCGAGTTGAAGCTGTGAAGCGCTCGGCGTGCATAGAGGGCGCGCAGATGGCCTTTGCCCGTGTCAATATGCACAGGGCAAAGATGAAGGCCGCCGTCATGGCGGTCGAGGACCCACCCGAAAGCAAGGGCCACCGCAAGCGGGAGCGGTATTTTGAAGACGTCCTAGAGGGTGCCCGTTTAATAGAGGGTCAATGCTCGAAGGATATCATATTTGAGTGAATGTATCAGGGCTGCCCAGACGTTGTTTTATGAACCAAGGCTTTGTAATATATTTGTGCCTTTTATCTGAAATTACTTTCCTCTTGTGAGGCCGTTTATTAATTTTGAGAGTTTGCCAGTCGTCGGCTTCTGCCCCCACGTAGATTCTACGGGGGTGTTCAGATTAGCGCATGATCACACTTGACCCAACGCCTTGGTCCGTGAAGGAGGTGTCTGCGCAGCGAACCAGGTAATCAGACTATGCGGCTTTATCACTTTCACTTAGCCATAGGAGTTTGACTGTGGGGGCCAAGGATTAGCCCCTAGTGCGTATGCGGCTATCCCAAATAGGAAGCCTTAGATGCGTGACTGTACGAAGGCCAGTCCTTTGTATAAGACGAAAAAATCGCAAGAGATTTATATCAAGTTGCCGAACTGTTGACCAACTCTCGCCGTATCATGACAGTTAGTTTGTGGCTTTCTCTACTGAGGCATTTGACCGGACGAACCGGAAACACAATCACAGTAGTTCTCCCTTTACTACCTTAGCCGAACAAGCGGAACGTAAGGTAGTAACCACAAGAGCCGGGCAACCCAACTATTGATCAAAGACATGATTCAGAGCCGATGCATATAACGCAGTATTAGGGTCTCCAAAGTATACTTTGAGAGTGTTCAGACTTTTTTTAAATATGTGTGGCCAAATAGAGCCCCTGGCATTTTAAATCATGCCGAGGTGTATATGCCAATTTGATGTGAAGAGGGAATACAGATTATGAAATAAACCAATACGGAATAGGGTTGGACAAAACTGTTTCCATTATGGTCTGGCTGATACGTCAAAATGTGCTCTTACAGAGAATGCCATAAGCATCAAGGATATTTTACATGACGAGAATTTGTAAACAAGGGAAAGCTGTATACAGGTCCTTGAAGAAGAAAAAGTGGTCTTGAAGATCCTTTGGACACCCCGCCGCACGTCTGCGCCGCTTTTCGCCTTCGTGGAGGATCCTTTGAGAGGATCGAAAATCGTGTACATAAAAGGGGCCTATGAAAGGGCCCTTGTACCACCGAAAAGTGATTTAGGTTTTGAAGAACCTGAAATATGAAAGAAAAGAGAAAAAAGAAGAAAAAGAAGAAGATTAAGGTCCGAATAGGGCTGACCCGCATTATGGACCTTTTCCTCCGTGTGCCTCCATCCTTGCCCAAGGTATTTTCAGTGCGTAGTTATGCACACCCGGTACATAAACCGCGATTAGATGAGGGGACTGGCGGAGGCGGAATTGCTAGTCCAGCTCTGGATGGACCAAGCTGTCGTTCTGCAGGGTAGACCGGACTCGTTTGACAGTGTCCGGAGACTTGATGGCCGATGAAGTGTTCGGCTTGACAGGGCCGCTCTGTACCTCGGCTGCGACGGCCGTAGTGTGCTCCTCGGTACGGAGGGAGCGCTCCATGTTTCCATTGACTGTGATAACACCACGGGGTCCAGGCATTTTGAGCTTTAAGTAAGCATAATGCGGGACCGCATTGAAGCGAGCAAAGGCGGTTCGCCCGAGCAGTGCGTGATAACCACTGCGGAAGGGGACAATGTCGAAGATCAAGTCTTTGCTTCGGAAGTTATCTGGCGAACTGAAGACTACTTCCAATGTTATTGAGCCCGTGCGGTGAGCTTCTACACCGGGTATCACTCCTTTAAAGGTGGTGTTAGTAGGCTTGATTCTTGTTGGGTCAATACCCATTTTGTGGACCATGTCTTGATAAATCAAGTTAAGACTGCTGCCGGCATCCATGAGGACTCAAGTGAGATGGAATCCGTCGATGATTGGATCAAGGACCAAGGCTGCCGAACCTCCATGACGGATACTGGTCGGGTGGTCCCTGCGATCGAAGGTGATTTGACAAGCCGACCACGGGTTGAATTTAGGGGCGACAGGCTCTACGGCATAGACGTCCCTTAGTGCGCGCTTGCGCTCCCTCTTGGGGATATGCGTGGCATATATCATTTTCACTATTTTGACCTCAGGGGGAAATTTCTTTTGTCCCCCTGTGTTCGGTGGGCGAGGCCCTTCATCGTCCTCGCTTGGCGGCCCTTTCCCCTTATGTTCGGTATTTAACTTACCGGCCTGTTTAAAGACCCAACAATTTCTGTTGGAATGATTGGCAGGCTTGTCAGGGGTGCCATGAATCTGGCAAGGCCGATCGAGTATTTTGTCCAAACTGGATGGACCATCTTTATTTCCTTTGAATGGCTTCTTCCGCTAACCGGATTTAGAGCCACTGAATCCGGCGTTGACTGTCGTGTCTTCGGTATCTTCATTGTTGCTTCGACGCTTGTGTTTGTTGCGTCATGGCCTACCGATGCCATCTCTGGCTTCGGAGGTGCCAGGGTCGCTGGTACTATTGCTTCTATGGGCCAACCATTTGTCTTCTCCCGCGCAAAAGCAGGTCATGAGTGCGGTAAGAGCTGCCATGGACTTTGGCTTTTCTTGGCCATGGTGTCGAGCGAGCCATTCGTCACAGACGCTATGTTTAAAGGCCGCGAGGGCTTCGGCGTCATGACAGTCGATGATTTGGTTCTTTTTAGTTAAGAACCTAGTCTAGAGTTTGTGGGCTGACTCTCCGGGTTGCTGGACTATATGACTAAGGTCATCGACATCCGGAGGCCATACATAGGTGCCTTGGAAGTTGTCTCAAAAGGCATCCTCCAAATCTTCCCAGCTACCAATGGAGTTCTCTGGGAGGCTGTTTAACCAGTGCCGTGCTGGTCCTTTCAGCTTTAAGGGGAGGTATTTGATGGCGTGGAGATCGTCACCGCGAGCCATGTGAATGTGGAGGAGGAAATCCTCAATCCATACTACGGGATCTGTCGTGCCATCGTATGATTCAATGTTTACGGGTTTAAACCCTTCTGGAAACCGGTGCTGCATTACCTCATCGGTAGAGCATAAGGGATGTGCGGCACCTCTGTATCGGGCAACGTCACGCCGGAGTTCGGATGACATTCGTGTTCGGTTTTCAGCCCGGGTGAGGTTATGCCTATCGCGCCAGGCTTGATGGCCGTCTTATCGCATTGGGGCATGCCCCCTTGATCCATAGGTTGATCTAGCTTGGCCGGCTCTAATGTTTAGGTCCTGTCGTAGGTCGTAGGTGTGTCCGGGAGCCGCTACCTCTTTGCCTCTTTGGCGAGGTGGTGCGGGTGGGTGTTCTGCGTAAGTAGCTGCTTTATCTCGCCCATGTGGTGGTCGATCTGGTTCATCGGTGCGGTCATATCTTGACGGTATTGGCTCAAGGGCCTCGTCGTCGAATTGTGGTAGTAGCTGACACTTCAGATAACTCTTTGTTGGGCGCTTGAGGCCGTATTCTTCGGCAGCTAGGACCTGGGTCCATATGTCGTTGAGGGTATCCTGTTCGGCTTGGAGCTGTTGCTGCTTCTTTTTTAGGCTTCTCACAGTTGCGATTAGCTGACGCTTAAAGCGCTCTTGCTCGAGGGGTTCCTCTGGCATGATGAAGTCTTCGTTGCCGAGGCTGACATCATCCTCGGAGATCGGTAGATAGTTGCTATCTTCCGAATCCTCATTCCCGACCGGCTCGTCGGGGTTCACTTGTCCCTCCTCCCAATCACCCTGTTCGGACGTAGGCTCGATGGGGTCTTCACGATCTTCGGTGTTGTCCGGAATGTTATTGTCTCCGGTGCCGGTATTACTGTCCTTTTCGCGACATGATTTTGAGCAGCGTCGCTGACGTCGACGTTCCGGTGGTGCGTCCGCGGGCTTGTCCCCACTCGGATCTTTCCTTCCTTCGTCGTCGTTCTCTTTGGGTGTATCCACCATATACACATCATATGTAGAGGTAGCCGTCCAGGGCCCAGTGAATGGCGGGTCTTGACTTTGTTTGTCTCCGGCATCGTCGTCCATACCGTCGATGTATTCGGAGGCGTAATCTAGCATGTCGGTCAAATCCTCGACAGTGGCTATTAAGTGGGTGGTGGGTGGGACGTAAAATTCCCCGCTCTCAGCCCCTAGTCTGGTCTGGGCGTAGTTCAGAGGCGATACTTCCGTAATGGCGAGGGATCTCATTAAGTCCAAGGCCTCGTTTCAGAGTGAAGGCCGGACAGGAAACCGAGCACCTGCCGGGCTAGGCACGGCAGATTCTGCCAGGCTGTGCTTGCTAGATACGGACCTTGAGAGTTTGGAGTTTGCATCCTGAGGTGGGTTCGGATCTCCGACGTTAGGGAGAGTCCTGCTTGATTCCAGGCTCGCCGAAGACATAGTTGCCTCCGGGTCTCCAGAGGAAAGTTCCATAGTAGGAGAGAGTCCGGTGGGTTTCAGATACCCATCTTCGGATGAAGTAGTCTGCCCCGGAGCTAAGGCCAGGGCGGGGATGATAGTTGGTCCTTGAACAGTGCCTGATGATGGATTCGATGGGTTTCCTTCGGTGGTCGAGGCCGCGAACCCTTCAAAGATCAAGTCTCCTCGGATGTCGGCGACATAATTCAGGCTTCCGAATCTGATCTGATGACTAGGGGCGTAGCTGTCGATCTATTTAAGGTAACCAATTGAATTGGCACGCAGGGCGAAGCTGCCGAACACAAAGAGTTGACCAGGGAGGAAAGTTTCCCCGAAAAAAGCATCGTTGTTGATGATCGAATGAGCCATCGAACCTTCTGCTAACGACACAGTGGAACTCTCAATGAAAGCACCAATGTCGGTGTCAAAACTGGCCGATCTCGGGTAGGAGGTCCCGAACTGTGCGTCTGAGGATCGAAGGTAACAGGAGACAAAGGGGACATGATGTTTACACAGGTTCGGGCCCTCTTAATGGAGGTAATACCCTACTTCCTGCTTGTTTGACTTTGATGAGTATAGGGGTTACAAGAGTTGATCTACCTCGAGATCATAATGGCTAAACCCTAGATGTCTAGGCTATGTCAATTCTGACAGCCTCTACGGACTAAACCCTCCAGTTTATATAGACACCGAAGGGGTCTAGGGTAGTACAGAGTCGGTTCATAGAGTAAGGAAACTACACATCTGGACGCCAATCTTGCCATCGGCGCAAAGGAGAGTCCTATCCGGACACGGGGAAAGGTCTTCTGTCTTGTATCTTCATGGCCCATCTGTCCGACCCATGTTACATAGCCCGGACACCCGAGAACCCCTTAATCCAGGACTCCCTCAGCGCCCTAGGGGGGGCACGCCCCTACCTTGTGGCCCCCTCAGGAATCCCCTGACCTACTTCTTCGTCCTCTATATTCACGTATATTCCAAAACCCTCAGAGGAGTCCATGAAAATACTTTTCCGTCGCCGCAACCTTTTGTTCCCGTGAGATCCCATCTTGAGGCCTTTTCCGGCATCCTGCCGGAGGGGGATTCGAGCATGGAGGGCATCTACATCAACCCTATTGCCCTTTCGATGAAGCGTGCGTAGTTTACCACGGACCTACGGGTCCATAGCTAGTAGCTAGATGGCTTCTTCTCTCTCTTTGATTCTCAATACCATGTTCTCCTCGATGTCCTTGGAGATCTATCCGATGTAATCTTCTTTTGAGGTGTGTTTGTCGAGATCCGATGAATTGTGGATTTATGATCAACTTATCTATGAATATTATTTGAATGTTCTCTGAATTCTTATATGCATGATTTGATATCTTTGTATTTCTCTTTGAATTATCGGTTTGGTTTGGCCAACTAGATTGTTTTTTCTTGCAATGGGAGAGGTGATTAGCTTTGGATTCAATCTTGCGTGATTTCACCCAGTGAAAAAGTAGGGGTAGCGAGACACATATTGAATTGTTGCCATCAAGGATAAAAAGATGGGGTTTTCATCATATTGCTTGAGTTTATTCCTCTACATCATGTCATCTGACTTAAGGTGTTACTCCGTTCTTTATGAACTTAATACTCTAGATGCATGCTGGATAGCGGTCGATGTGTGGAGTAATAGTAGTAGATGCAGGCAGGAGTTGGTCTAGTTGACACGGACGTGATGCCTATATGCATAATCATTGCCTTGGATATCGTCATAACATTGCACTTTTCTATCAATTGCTCGACAGTAATTTGTTCACCCACCGTATTATTAGCTTTCAAGAGAGAAGCCTCTAGTGAAACCTATGGCCCCCGGGTCTATTTTCCATCATATTTGTTTCCGATCTACTATTTTGCAATCTTTTATTTTCAGATATATAAACCAAAAAAACCCAAAAATATTTAGTTATCTTTTATTTAGTTTTATCTATACCTATCAGATCTCACCTTTGCAAGTGATCGTGAAGGGATAGACAACCCCTTTATCGCGCTGGGTGCAAGTGTTTGATTGTTTGTGTAGGTGAATCTATTGGGGACTTGCGAGTTTCTCCTACTGGATTGATACCTTGGTTCTCAACTGAGGGAAATACTTATCTCTACTATGCTGCATCACCCTTTCCTCTTCAAGGAAAAACCAACGGAAGCTCAAGAAGTAGCAGGAAGAATTTCTGCCACCGTTGTCGGAGAGATCTACGTCAAGCCTAACAAGTACCAATCATAAAAATATCATCTCTTGTATTACATTATTTGCCATTTGCCTCTCGTTTTCCTCTTCCCCACTTCTAAAACGATTTTCAGAAAAATACAAAAAGATTTGCCTTTTTATTCTCCCTTCTTTCGTTCGTCTTTTCGCTTGCTTTTTGCTCGTGTGCTAGATCGTTCCATTTGCCCTCATGGCTAATCCTCCTACCATTGCTAGCACTCCCGAGAGTGAAGTTCTTAATTTTAAGCAGAGGGAGGGATACAATTTAAAAGATGCTTGGTATAGAATTTGCAATGCTCAAAATAGATCTACTCATAAGAAATCTACTACCGTTCTCCTTCGGAATTTTTTATGTGGGTATTACTCCATGGAATAGATATGTTCTAGATACCATTACCGGGGGAAATTTCTTGGGGAGCCACACTTTGGATGCTTATAATGCTATGATAGATTTGGTAGGTTCACCACCGCTTATGGTTAATGGAATTGTTTTAACTTTGGAACACGTGATGCAAAGGCCTGATATTATCGAGAATAAAATTGCTACCGTAGATCTTATTGAAAACTTGGATAAAAAGATTCATAATCATATTACTCAATATGGATCAAAGGTAGGAGTTGCTTTGAAGAATCTTAAGGAAAAAGAACCCATAGTTAATGAAAAGTTGGATCAAGGTTCCACTAGTTTTGATAAGTTGGAGAATATTATTACTAACTTGGGTTCCGTTTTGCTTCCATTAAAACTACCCCAATTTTTCCTTCCACCAAAGCTGCTAAGTTTGTTTATGTTCCTAAAAGTAGAGGTGAATCGTCTAGTGGGGAAAAATGAAGATCTTAAGATGATAAGTGTTCACCCTCGTTTTGCCAATATCATGAGGGAACCTATTGTTATGAATGAATTTCTTGATTTCCTTCCAAGGAGTGTGATTATAGATAAAATTAAAGAACCTCCTATAAGGTCCAAAGGTGTAATTGAGGAATTGCATACCAAATATGACAATACATAGATCTATGTTTTTATGCCTAGCTAAGGGTGTTAAACAGTAGCACTTGTGGGGAGGCAACCCAATTTTGTTTTTGTGTTTTTGTTTTGCTACTGTTCTTTAATAAAATACACATTATTACCTCTATAGTAATTGTGTTTTGGTGTTTTAATTACTGTTTGTGCCGAGTAAGACCTTTGGGATGGCTTACGGTGATAGTTGATTTGATCTTGACGAAAAACAGTAAGTTTTGCGCCCACAAAAATAATTCTCGTGTTTAACAGAAGCGCGATAAAATACTGATTCTTTCTGCACAAGATTGATATACAAATTTCCTCTATTTTCCTAATTTTTCAGAATTTTTGGAGTTACAGAAGTATTCGAAGTTTATAGATTGCTACAGTCTGTTCTGTTTTTGACAGATTCTGTTTTCTGTGTTTCGTTTGCTTATTTTGATGAATCTATGGGTAGTATCGGGGGGTAATGAACCATGGAGAAGTTGGAATACAGTAGATATTACACCAATATAAGTAAAGAATGAGTTCACAACAGTAACAAATATAGTGATTTTATTTTCTTATACTAATGGATCTCATGAGTTTTCTGTTGTGAAGTTTTCGAGTTTTGGGTAAAGATTTGATGGACTATGGAATAGGGAGTGGCAAGAGCCTAAGCTTGGGGATGCCCAAGGCACCCTAAGGTAATATTCAAGGACAACCAAGAGCCTAAGCTTGAGGATGCCCCGGATGGCATCCCCTCTTTCGTCTTCATCTATCGATAAATTTACTTGAGGCTATATTTTTATTCACCACATGATATGTGTTTTGCTTGGAGCGTCTTGTATGATATGAGTCTTTGATTTTTATTTTGCCACAATCATCCTTGCTGTACACACCTTTTGAGAGGGACACGCATGAATTGTGATTTATTAGAATACTCTATGTACTTCACTTATATCTTTTGAGCTAGACAATTTTGCTCTAGTGCTTCACTTATATCTTTTTAGAGCATGGTAGTGGCTTTATTTTATAGAAATTGCTAAACTCTCGTGCTTCACTTATATTATTTTGAGAGTCTCTCTAAACAGCATGGTAATTTGCTTTGGTTATGAACTTAGTCCTAATATGATGGGCATCCAAGAGGGATATAATAAAAACTTTCATATAAAGTGCATTGAATACTATGTGAAGTTTGATTCCTTATGATTGTTTTGAGATATAAATATGGTGATATTAGAGTCACGTTAGTGAGTAATTGTGGATTGGTAGAAATACTTGTGTTAACGTTTGTGGTTCTCGTAGCATGCACATATGGTGAACCGTTATGTGATGAAGTCGGAGCATGGTTTATTTATTGATTGTATTCCTTATGAGTGGCGGTCGGGGACGAGCGATGGTATTTTCCTACCAATCTACCCCCCTAGGAGCATGCGTGTAGTACTTTGTTTCAATGACTAATAGACTTTTGCCGTAAGTATGTGAGTTCTTTATTACTAATGTTGAGTCCATGGATTATACGCACTATCACCCTTCCATGATTGCTAGCCTCTCTAGTACCGCGCAACTTTCACCGGTGCCTTACACCCACCTTATACCTTCCTCAAAACAACCACCATACCTACCTATTATGGTATTTCCATAGCCATTCCGAGATATATTGCCATGCAAATTTCCACCGTTCCGTTTATTATGACACATACCATCATTGTCATATTGCTTTGCATGATCGTAAGATAGCTAGCATGATGTTTACATGGCTTGTCCGTTCTTTGATATCATTTGCTACGCTAGATCATTGCACATCCTGGTACACCGGCGGAGGCATTCATATAGATTCATATTTTGTTCTAAGTATCGAGTTGTAATTCTTGAGTTGTAAGTAAATAAAAGTGTGATGATCATCATTATAAGAGCATTGTCCCCTGTGAGGAAAGGATGATGGAAGCTATGATTCCCTCACAAGTTGAGATGAGTCTCCGAACTTTACAAAAAATAAAAGAGGCCAAAGAATCCCACCAAAAAAAAGGAAAAAAGAAAAAAATGAGAGAAAAGAGAGAAGGGGCAATGTTACTATCCTTTTTCCACACTTGTGCTTTAAAGTAGCACCATGATCTTCATGATAGAGAGTCTCCTATGTTGTCAGTTTCATATACTAGTGGGAATTTTTCATCATATTACTTGGCTTGTATATTCCAATGATGGGCTTCCTCAAATTGCGCTAGGTCTTCGTGAGCAAGCGAGGTGGATGCACACCCACTTAGTTTCTTTTTGAGCTTTCATAAACTTATAGCTCTAGTGCATCTGTTGCATGGCAATCCCTACTCATGCACATTGATATCTATTAATGGGCATCTCCATAGCCCATTGATACGCCTAGTTGATGTGAGACTATCTCCTTCTATTTATCTTCTCCACAACCACCATATTCTATTGCACCTATAGAGCTATATCCATGGCTCATGCTCATGTATTGCATGAAAGTTGAAAAAGTTTGAGAACATCAAAAGTATGAAACAATTGCTTGGCTTGTAATTGGGGTTGTGCATGATTTAATACATTGTGTGATGAAAATGGATCATAGCCAGACTAAATAATTTTGTAGGGATAACTTTCTTTGGCCATGTTATTTTGAGAAGACATGATTGCTTTATTAGTATGCTTGAAGTATTATTGTTTTTATGTCAATATTAAACTTTTGTTTTGAATCTTATGGATCTGAATATTCATGCCACAATGAAGAAAATTACATGGATAAATATGTTAGGTAGCATTCCACATCAAAAATTCTGTTTTTATCATTTACCTACTCGAGGACGAGCAGGAAAGGCTTGGGGATGCTTGATACGTCTCCAACGTATCTATAATTTTTGATTGTCCCATGCTATTATATTATCTTTTTTGGATGTTGTATATGCATCATTACGCCATTTTATATTATTTTTGGGACTAACTTATTAACCTAGAGCCTAGTGTCAGTTTCTGTTTTTCCTTGTTTTTGTGTTTCGCAGAAGAGGAATACCAATCGGAGTCCAAACGGAATAAAACTTCACCATGATTTTTCTTGGACCAGAAGACAACCAAAGGACTTGGAGTCCAAGCCAGAAGAGCCATGAGGCGGCAGCAAGGGTGGAGGGCGCGCCCTAGGGGAGGGGGGTGCCCATACCTTGTGGCCCCCCTCAGGGATCCCCTGACCTACTTCTTCGTCCTATATATTCACATATATTCCAAAACCCTCAGAGGAGTGCACGAAAATACTTTTCCGCCGCCGCAACCTTCTGTTCCCGTGAGATCCCATCTTGGGGCCTTTTCCGGCATCCTGCCGGAGGGGGATTCGATCACGGAGGGCATCTACATCAACCCTATTGCCCTTCCAATGAAGCGTGAGTAGTTTACCACAGACCTACGGGTCCATAGCTAGTAGCTAGCTAGCTTCTTCTCTCTCTTTGATTCTCAATACCATGTTCTCCTCGATGTTCTTGGAGATCTATCCGATGTAATCTTCTTTTGCGGTGTGTTTGTCGAGATCCGATGAATTGTGGATTTATGATCAGCTTATCTATGAGTATTATTTGAATCTTCTATGAATTCTTATATGCATGATTTGATATCTTTGTATTTCTCTTTGAATTATCGATTTGGTTTGGCCAACTAGGTTGGTTTTTCTTGCAATGGGAGAGGTGCTTAGCTTTGGGTTCAATCTTGCGTGATTTCACCCAGTGACAAAGTAGGGGTAGCGAGACACATATTGAATTGTTGCCATCGAGGATAAAAAGATGTGGTTTTCATCATATTGCTTGTGTTTATTCCTCTACATCATGTCATCTTACTTAAGGCGTTACTCCGTTCTTTATGAACTTAATACTCTAGTGCATGCTGGATAGCGGTCGATGTGTGGAGTAATAGTAGTAGATGCAGGAAGGAGCCGGTCTACTTGACACGGACGTGATGCCTATATGCCTAATCATTGCCTTGGATATCATCATAACTTTGCAGTTTTCTATCAATTGCTTGACAGTAATTTGTTCACCCACTGTATTATTTGCCTTCAAGAGAGAAGCCTCTAGTGAAACCTATGGCCCCCGGGTCTATTTTCCATCATATTTTTTCCGGTCTACTAATTTGCAATCTTTTATTTTCAGATCTATAAACCAAAAAACCCAAAAATATTTAGTTATCTTTTATTTAGTTTTCTCTATCATTGGTACGCGTCGGTGCTATACAAATGGTTTTTAACCCCTTTCTGCGATGGCATTTGGAACCGTCGCCTAGTGAGTGTGGGCGATAGGGGGGGTCCTTCCCAGACGACCCAGAAACCGTTGGGGATATGCCCTCCTGGCACACACGCTCGGCAAAATGAGGTCGTGTACGACCGGCGAGCGCTCAAATACGGAAATACGTAAAGTAGAGCTAAAAATACAATTATACAGGCGAAATTGTTTCCGGTCGCAAGTACATCCCACACAGTCAGTCCCCGCTAAACGTTTCTGTTCGTATGTACATCCCACACAGTCGCTCCAAGGAAAACGTTTCCGTTCACAGGTACATCACACACAATTTTTCCCGTTAAATCGTTTGCGTTAATGAATGTATCACACACGGTCCGTAGAAGAAACTGTGTGGCAAAGGCTGTCCATCAAACATAGTTTTTATGTTGTAAACGTTTGCGCAAGGTGGCCTAACACAAACAGTTTTCAAGAGAAAGTCGTGCGTGATTGTTCATTGATCCAACACGGTTTATTCCTAGAAACTGTGTGCGTTGCCTCAGGTCATCGTCCACGGCATTCTTTCAATAATCGTTTGCAATAGCAAAACCCAATTAGCAGGCTAATTCGCCATTAGCAGGCTAATTGCCCTATTATTAATAATCCATTTATTAATCTAATTGACATTCATATTAAGCACATAATATATTTCATTTCCATATTAAGGAAGCATAATTTCATAATTGAAATACATCAGAGTACAACATGATATAGCTTCAGCACTCAGCTACCCCATTACACAACTGCACCAACACCAAGTTTCACATGCAACATGTAGAACCTTTGAAAATTAGCATCATAGACGGTATATAGACAGATGCATCTCATCTGGAAAACTGCTGAAGCGGAAGGTGAATATTGAGCCTTCATTCATGTTGAAGATCTTTGCAACTTTAGGCCAGTGCCTATGGATGATTGACCATCCGTCCTTCGTCCTCTTCAGGAACACTTCAATATTGAACCGTGGGTGTTGTATGAAAACCTTCCGCGCCTCCTGACCATAGGGGTAGTTTGAGAGGTAATCATGAGTGAACTGCTTTGGAAAGGCCTAAAAACAAGGATGTGCATAAATATCTTCTCTATATTGGAAATGGGGCAAATGAATAAAAAAAGGCAAGGTATAATAGTTAGTACCATCTTGTAGTGAACTGATGTCTTCATTGTGCAGACAAAGATCCTGTTGTTTTTTGTCGCTAATTTCTTTATCCTAACAATCTTTTTGAGTTTCTTGATTTGATTGATATTCATGGACAACTCATTTCCCCATATGCAAAAAGGGTCGAACAGTGGGTCAAAACCTCTGACAGCAGGACCTACATGTGCAAGACCAAATTGTTAAAAACCTAAATATTAGAATGGTTCCTGCAATTGCACAATAATGTGCTATTAGACAACGGACCATGCACGTGCTAACCTCGATTGTAAACCTCAGTGCTTCCCATTGTTTCCCTGCAACACATATAAGGTAGTTAGTCATCAGGTTAAGTAAGGGTTCGCATGCTATCAGTAAAATATGTTGATGAAAAATAAGCACATTGCAGATTCATCAGATTAATTCAAGCCACATGGAAAACCCATTTATCCAAACCAAGCATGATTGCGAACTAGGAAATATAGCACTTGTATATGTTTCTCATGTATTAAGTGCAGCCAAATTCGATTTATTCCTCACATGCACAACAATACAAAATTCTACCCACGACAATTGGACATCGCATTGCAGAATTGAACCAAGCAGTTAACTAAACACCACAACAAATGAACCAAACATTAACTGAGCACCACATTGCACAATATAACATACTCCCAATAGAAGATCAGACAGTTAACCAAACAGTTAACTACAGCCAATTGTAGCAATTGTATTTGTTTCTCATGTATTTACTACAGCCAAATTCAATTTATTCCTCACATGGTATACAATAACAGAATGCACCCACAACTATTAAACATCGCATTGCAGAATTAAACCAAACAATTAACTAAACACCACAACACAAATGAACCAAAAGTTAACTGAGCACCACATTGCACAATGTATAACCAAACCAAGCATGCTTGACAACTTGGAAATATAGCAATTGTATTCGTTTCTCATGTATTTTGTAAAGATAAATTCGATTTATTTCTCACATGGAAGACAGTACAAAATTGCAGCCCGGAGAATTGAACATCACATTTGCAGAATTGAACCAAACAGTTAACTGAAGACGACAACTAATTAACAAAACAGTTAATATGTGAGCACCACACTGCACGACATATAGAACATATGCACTAGAGCAACAGATTGCATTTGAAAATTAGATAGCACAATTCACTAGAATTTGTGAAGGAAAGGCAGGAGCAGCACATGCAACTGGTAAACCGAGCATGCTTAACCGGTGTAGCTAGCAAATGGCAAGGTGCTCCTCCAAGATCTGGGGGTCGGCACGAATGGCAGCCATCGCGACCTCATCCGCGCGTGCGGCCGCGATTTGCTTCTCCGCTGCCAAATGCTCCTTGAGATCCTGGCTATACTGCGTGCACCATGACTTAGGGCGGCGCTTATTTGGTGGAGGGTCGGTGATTTGGGTGGAAGGTGTCGCGCTCGCGCCGGCGGTCGGGGCATGTGGGATGTGGAAGGATGGGAGTTGGGTGTGGATTACCTGCCTAGATAGATGAGGCCGAGCAGCATGAAGGAGGGTCGCCGACGAGGAGACGGCGTTGCAAGCAAGGAGTGAAGGTTTCAACTTGGAAAGGAAGGTGGAAACAGGGGAAATGTGGCTTTTGGTAAGGGGGAGGGGGCGGGGAGGTAGATATTCCCACGGAAGCCGAAAATTTGGAATCGCTTCAGCGAAAAAACTAGCGCGCAAAGTGTCATCAGACACAGTCCCTTATTTAGAACTGTGTACGATATGTGAACATCACAAATGATTCAGATAGCTTAACCCGTGTGTGTTGAGTTTGAACGTCAAAAATTTTTGTTCAAATTTCCATGGTTACAGTGGTCATCCACGTCATTGCATAATTTGGGTACACAAAGGAGACTACAGCACACCCACACTTCTTAATCGAGCAAGATCAGCAATTAAACAGAGCTAGCTGACCTAAACATTACTCTAACAAATTAAAGACCAGCGCTCTTAATTAAACAAAACAAAGAGTACTACTACGGCTGGTGCTCGTCGATCTCCGCCGCCACCTCCATGTCCAGCTCGCGCCTGATGGTCTCCTGGGGAAGGGGTTCCATGGCATCCATCGCACCATACTGGGCAAGCATCTCGCCATCCGCGTCCGCCATCTCTTTGGAAAAGGCCGCCACGAGCTGGGCATGGGCGGACGCAATCTGGGCTTGGACGGGCTCCGTCGTTGCAAGGTATGCGGTGGAGGAACTGACGGCTGCTCGAACGCAATTGGCGATTGCTAGCTCTTCGGCCGTGGGTTGCCGACCATTGTCGGAGAAGCTTTGTTTGATTTGTGCGGTGACCGCCAGGAGTTGGGCGTGGGCGGCCTCGACATGGTCATGGGAGGCCTCCATCAGGGCTAACGCTGCCGCTGCTGAACGGACAACTGATGTGCCGCTCTCGCCAGTTGCTATCCCCGAGGCAGATGTTGTTGCCGCCACCTGAGAAGCAACAACGGCCATTTGGGCTGCCTTTGCCGCCCGGTCGTAGATTGCGGCCGCACTCATGCACCTTGTTAGCATGCGCACGGCGGCTGCGGCCGCGCTCTCGCCGGAGTGGGCCACCAAAGTTGCCCTCACGACGCGGGTCCACGTGGCCATCTTTCACCGGCGACGATTGAATAGTGAAATGATATTTGGGGAGCGAGCTATTGTGCTTGAGACGCTGGCTGTGGACTGTAGCCGATGCACCTTCTCGTAAGCCATAGGCGTACTATACACCGACGGTGCTCCAGGATATTTTGTGCTACATCTCACACGGTTGGTGAAAATAAATTGTGTGTGTTCTACTTGATTTTTCATCTTGATTTGAATTACATGATGGGATCACAGCGGCAATGGACGGTGTTTGAATTGCTAGACCTTTTATCTAGAGTGAACATGCAACTATATGTGTGTCGTAAAAGAATTGGAATTATTCAGGGTTCGTTTGAACATTTTATACATTAAATTAGTTTTCTAGCCATTTCAGGTGCACAATTCAAAATTAAACTACATGCACATGCTCCGGTGCACCAACATGGGTTGTAAAATCATATAAGTGTCCATAGGTTTATGCTTATCTCCCATGCAAGAAATGGGGATGAAATTCGAACACCACGGCACCGTGGCTCTCCCGCAAACATCGATGTACTTGCTTTAGTAATTCTAGTAAATCCAATTTTTTTCTAAAATTCATGAAACTTGGCATGCTATCATGGAGCGGCATCAACATGCCGTGGTAAAAAATTTGTCCCATTTCAGGCAGGTTTGGGGTATAAGCTTCTCATAAACCAGAGCTTCTCACAACAAGTGTGATGGTTTCGGTAGGGAACATTTCACCTTTCTGGACGAAATGATATCCGTTGCCTCTTCTCGCTTTCAATTTTTTTCCTAGTGTCAACATAGAACAACAGGAGTGTTGTGCCAATTTTTGGGATTTTTTGGGGTTCACTTGGACAGTTTTATACATTAACTGAGTTTTCTATGCATTCATGTGCATAATTCAAATTTGAACTACAAGCACATGCTCTAATGCATCTAAATTAGTTGAAAATTCAAATATGTGTCCTTGGTTGCCTGCTTAGGTCCCATGCAAGAAATGGGAATGAATGTCAAACACCCTGCCACCGTCACTCGCTGCAAACATTGAGATACCTGGTTTTTAAATTCTAGTAAATCCAAAACTCGTGTGAAATTCATGAAACTTGGCATGCTATCATGGAGCGGCATGAACATGCCGTGGTAAGGTTTTTGTCCCATTTGGGGCAGGTTTGGGTATATGCTTCTCACAAACCAGAGCTTCTGACAACAAGCATGATGGTTTCGGTAGGGAACGTCCCACCTTTGGGGACGAAACGATATCCATTGCCTCTTATTGCTTTCAAAAAATTTCTCGTGTGAACATAGAACAACAGGAGTGTTGTGTCAATTTTTGTGATTTTTCGGGGTTCGTTTGGACATTTTTATGCATTAACTGAGTTTTCAATGCATTTATGTGCATAATTCAAATTGGAACTACATGCACACGCTCCAATGCATATAAATTGGCTGAAAAATCAAATCTGTGTCCTTGGGTGCATGCTTAGGTCCCATGCAAGAAATGATAATGAATTTCATTCACCAGGGCACCGTTGATTGCCGGCAAACCATTGAGATACCTGGTTTTTAAATTCTAGTAATTCCAAAACTTGTTTGAAATTCATGAAACTTGGCATGCTATCATGGAGCGGCATCAACATGCTGTGGTAAATTTTTTGTCCCATTTGGGGCAGGTTTGGGTATATGCTTCTCACAAACTAGAGCTTCTCACAACAAGCATGATGGTTTCGGCAGGGAACGTCCCACCTTTGGGGACGAAATGATATCCATTACCTCTTATTGCTTCCAAATTTTTTGTCATGCTTATGACACTTCTATGACGATAATTGTGACAAAACCCGGTATCATCATAGATGTGGTGGGCTCCTACTTCTATGACAAAAAATCATGTCAGAAAAATGGGCTTTTCGTCCTGGGCGGGACCGGAGACGCAACTTCATGACATTCTTTGGGATGTCCATGACGGAAAAAACCGTGGTAGAAGCGAGGGGGAGGAAAATATTGGGGAGTTCCCGGTTACGGTGGGTGGTCGGGGCCGAGCGATGCATGGAGGTTTGCGCGTTCCTCTCATACACGTACGCGCGTATGTTTGAGGCATTGCGCTCTAACTGAACCCAAGCGAGGCGTTGGGCTCTAACTGAACCCGAGCGATTGCACTAGCTACGTTACTGAACCCCGATCGATCCCTTGCTATCAACTGAACCCGAGTGATTCCTTTGCTACTGCTGCTAACTGAAGCCGATCGATGCCGCCTCTTGATGAACAGTGAGTGTTGTGGGGGGGGGGGTGGATGACAGGACCCCGTGGTTGTAGAGGCCGTTGCCGCTAGATGAATAGGACCCCGATCGATCGAGCCGGTTGGGGGTGGATGAACAGGACCCCGTGGAGGGCTGGATGAACAGGACGACCCCGTGGAGGGCTGGTTGAACAGTAGCCGGTGGAGGGCTGGATGAACAGTAGCCCGTGGAGGGGTGGTTGAACAGGACCCCGTGGAGAGGGCTGGTTGAACAATAGCCGGTGGAGGAGCGGTGGAGGCTGGATGAACAGGAGCCCGTGGATGAACAGTGGCTGGTGGAGGCAGGAGGGGAGACGCCGTGGATGAACAGTCGCAGGTGGAGGCTGGAGGAGGTTGACAGTGGATGAACAGTAGCCCGTGGAGGCAGTCGATGGTGGAGATGAACAATATCCTGTGGAGTCCCGTTTTGCGGTACACCACACCCCTCCCGATGAACAGGACCCCTGTTTCGACCGTAGCGCTCCAACACAAGTCTGTTTCCTCCGTTTTGCAGTAGGCCACACCCCTCCCGATCAACAGGTCCCCGTTTCGACCGTAGGAGGTCCAAGAGAAGTCCGTTTCCTCCATTTTGCGGTACGCCAGACCCCTCCCGATGAACAGGATCCCGTTTTGACCGTGGCCGGTCGAACACAAGGACGTTTCCTCCGTTCTGCGGTACGCTAGGCCTCGTTTGATCGGCTCTTCCATCCAAGCCAGTTGCCTCCCGATGAACACAATGCAATTTCTCCGTTCTGACCTAGCCATGTACACGAGCCCTGGCCGTACGTATGCGCGAGTAGGCATTCGAGAGCCCGCCCATATGTACGTACGTGGCCGTATTTACTTTCTTGCACCCTGGCTGTACGTACGTGTACATGCTACATTCGCACCTCTACTAGGACACGTGCCCTTCCTTACACGGCCACGGTTCATCGCTGCAGCCCGCAGACAGACCGATCGACCAGTATGTACGTACACGTTCGCGACCATAATGACAACGCTACGTACGCTTCTACCAGGTGGGTCCCGACTGTCAGGCACTTCCTTGCGTGTGAAGATGTAGCTGGTGGGTCCCAACAGTCAGGGGGAAATGTTTTTTCGCGAAATACGGTGGCCCGTCCGGTGGGTCCCTCCTGTCAGGTGGAGGAATCATTATTTTGCGCGTAATAAGGAGGCACTTCCTTGCTGCGGCCGTGGACCTAGTTGTCACCCTCTCCACATACAGTACTCTTCTGATAGAAGTCGTTCCTTGACCACGTTGACCACTCCGCGCCGAGAGCACCAGGGCGGTGGACGATGGCGAGGCCTAGGAAGGGGACGACGCAGAGCCGGGGAAGACAAGATATTGGGAGGCCACGCGGAGAGGAGTACGAGGGTTCAGTGGTTCGGCTGCGGTGTGAGGCTGCCGTCGCCGCAGAATAATAGGGAGTGTGGGTGAGTAGAGGGATAGCCTGGCCAGCGGTGGGAGTAGTAGGGGCGGTGAGGCCTCCGCGGCATCACAGCCGGCCACAAGAGGCAGGAGCACGCGGCACGACCGGCGCTGGTTTGGGCGCCTGAAGCAAGAAGACCAGAGGTTGAAGAAGCACTACGGCCGTTGGATGGACATCGTACGGTCACTAGAGCTAGAATCGTTCATATTGACTAAGTTGACAAAGCCCTCCGTCCCCATCAACTTAGTAGGCCCACAACTCAGCCTCCCACTATGGTGGGTCCCAGCTAGCAGGGGGTATTCATTTTTGTGTGCGTAATGAGGAGGCACTTCCTTGCGTGCGAAGATATAGTTGGTGGGTCCGACCTGTCAGCGGGGGGAACTTTTTTTCGCGAAATACAGAGGCCCTTCCGGTGGGTCCCACTGTCAGGTGGATGAGTCATTATTTTGCGCGTAATAAGGAGGCATTTCCTTGCGTGCGGCCGTGGACCCAGCTATCAGCCTCTCCGCGTACAGTCCACTTCCGATGGATGTCGTTTGTTAACCACGTTGACCACGCCGCGCCGAGAGCACCAGGGCGGTGGACGACGACGAGGCCTAGGAAGGGAACGACATGCAGTTGTTTCCCACACGAAGGGGAGTACGAGGGTTTACTGGTTCGTCTGCCGTTGCCGGAGAATAACAACAAGTGTGGGTGAGTAGAGGGATGGCTAGGCAGCGATGGGAGTACGGTGGGGCGGTGAGGCCTGCGCGGCAGCACATCCGGCCACAGGAGGAGGGAGCAGGCAGTCCTGCCGGTGCTTGTTTGAGCGGCTGGAGCAGGAAGAGCATAGATTGACGAAGCACGACGGCCGTTGGATGGACATCCAACAGTCACTACTCTCGTGTGTTGACTAAGTTGACACGGCGTTGCGTGTGTGTCAACCTTTTTTAGAAAAGCATACGCATCAACCTGTAGTAGGCACACAAGTCATCCTCGAATCTATGGAAAATAGCATACAACCCATCTGCCATTATTTCTAATAATTTACAGCCCATTTGCTAATTCTTAAGAATTTTTTGGAGCCCATCTTCTTTTTGTTAGCATTACACCCCATATTGTGGCCACGGTTAAAAATTATATGAAATTTTGCATATTTCGGTGCGGTCAACTATTTTTAATCCCGAAATATCGAGTCACATTCAAACTATTTTGAAAAATAATTTATATACATATAAAATCCAAATAATTGTCCACGCATAAAAATCAATGGAATTTAAAATCTTGTAATGAAAAAAATTGAAACTAATTCTCGGTTTGATGTCTTTTAAAAATGTACATCCCATTTCTGGACAAACCGAATGAAACTCTCCTCATCTTGAAAGATTTGCAGCCCAGCATGGCTGATAAAGCAAGTAGGCCTCGTTTGGGTATTTCTGAAAAAATAGAACTGGGCTAGCCATTTTCAGCAAGAAAAAACACAACTGGGCTAATGATGTGGTAAACATAAATAAAACCCTGGCTAGACGGGCCACAGCCCCCGCACAGCCCTGTTGTTACCCTGATCCGTCGCTAAAACTAGTATAAATAACAACTGCTTGTTCCTAAAAAAAGTAAATAACAACTGCGTGACCTGCTGGGTCCCTGGTGTCAGCCGCTCGTTGTGTAATTCTCTCATTTATTGACTACGTTGACAATGGCGTGAGCCCCAGATAACCATTAGGAGGAACCATTTTTTTGGGCTTGTAATAATGAGGCACTTGCTTGCGTACTGCCATGAAGCTGGTGGGTCCCTACTGTCATCCTCTCCACGTATAGTCATCTCCTTGTTCCTCTCGGTTGTAGACTGAAGGAAATATGCCCTAGAGGCAATAATAAAGTTGTTATTTATATTTCCTTATATCATGATAAATGTTTATTATTCATGCTAGAATTGTATTAACCAGAAACTTAGTACATGTGTGAATACATAGACAAACAGAGTGTCACTAGTATGCCTCTACTTGACTAGCTCGTTGAATCAAAGATGGTTAAGTTTCCTAGCTATAGACATGAGTTGTCATTTGATTAACGGGATCACATCATTAGAGAATGATGTGATTGACTTGACCCATTCCGTTAGCTTAGCATTTGATCGTTTAGTACATTGCTATTGCTTTCGTCATGACTTTTACGTGTTCCTATGACTGTGAGATTATGCAACTCCCGAATACCGGAGGAACACTTTGTGTGCTACCAAACATCACAACCTAACTAGGTGATTATAAATGTGCTCTACAGGTATCTCCGATGGTGTTTGTTGAGTTGGCATAGATCGAGATTAGGATTTGTCACTCCGATTGTCGGAGAGGTATCTCTGGGCCCTCCCAGTAATGCACATCACTATAAGCCTTGCAAGCAATGCAACTAATGTGTTATTTGCGGGATGATGTATTACGGAACGAGTAAAGAGACTTGCCGGTAATGAGATTGAACTAGGTATTGAGATACCGATGATCGAATCTCGGGCAACTAACATACCGATGACAAACGGAACAACGTATGTTGTTATGCGGTTTGACCGATAAAGATCTTCGTAGAATATGTAGGAACCAGTATGAGCATCCAAGTTCCACTATTGGTTATTGACCGAAGACGTGTCTCGGTCATGTCTACATATTCTCGAACCCGTAGGGTCCGCACGCTTAAAGTTCTGTGGCGATCGGTATTATGAGTTTTTGTGTTTTGATGTACCTAAGGTAGTTCGGAGTCCCGGATATGATCACGGACATGACGAAGACTCTCGAAATGGTCAAGACGTAAAGATCGATATATTGGACGACTATGTTCGGACACCGGAAGTAATTCGGGAGGTTTCGGACATTTACCGGAGTACCGGGGGGTTACCGGAACCCCCCAGGGAGTATATTTGGCCTAATGGGCCCTAGTGGGAGAAGAGGAGGGGCGGCCAGGCAGCCGCGCGCCCCTCCCCCTCTAGTCCGAATTGGACAAGGAGGGGGGCGCCCCCTTCCTTCTCTTCCTCTCTCCCTTCCTTCCCTTCTCCTACTCCTACTAGGAAAGGAGGAGTCCTACTCCCGGTGGGAGTAGCACTCCCCCTTGGCGCGCCCTCCTCTTGGCCGGCCGCCTCCCCCTAGCTCCTTTATATACGGGGGCAGGGGGCACCCCAAAGGGACAACAATTGATCATTGATCCTTTAGCCGTGTGCGGTGCCCCCCTCCACCATAATCCACCTCGGTCATATCGTAGCGGTGCTTAGGCGAAGCCCTACGTCGGTAGCATCATCATCACCGTCATCACGCCGTCATGCTGACGGAACTCTCCCTCGAAGCTCTGCTGGATCAGAGTTCGTGGGACATCGTCGAGCTGAACGTGTGCTGAACTTGGAGGTGTCGTACGTTCGGTACTTAGATCGGTCGGATCGTGAAGACGTACGACTACATCAACGGCGTTGTTCTAACGCTTCCGCTTTCGGTCTACGAGGGTACGTGGACATAGTCTCCCCTCTCGTTGCTATGCATCACCATGATCTTGCTTGTTCAAAGGAATTTTTTTGAAATTACTACGCTCCCCAACAGTGGTATCCGAACCAGGTTTATGTGTAGATGTTATATGCACGAGTAGAACACAAGTGAGTTGTGGGCGATACAGGTCATACTGCCTACCAGCATGTCATACTTTGGTTCGGCAGTATTGTTGGATGAAGCAGCCCGGACCGACATTACGCGTACGCTTACGCGAGACTGGTTCTACCGACGTGATTTGCACACAGGTGGCTGGCGGGTATCAGTTTCTCCAACTTTAGTTGAACCGAGTGTGGCTACGCCCAGTCCTTGTGAAGGTTAAAACAACACATACTTGACGAAATATCGTTGTGGTTTTGATGCGTAGGTAAGAACGGTTCTTGCTCAGCCCGTCGCAGCCATGTAAAACTTGCAACAACAAAGTAGAGGACGTCAAACTTGTTTTTGCAGGGCATGCTATGATGTGATATGGTCAAGACATGATGCTAAATTTTATTGTATGAGATGATCATGTTTTGTAACCGAGTTATCGGCAACTGGCAGGAGCCATATGGTTGTTGCTTTATTGTATGAAATGCAATCGCCATGTAATTGCTTTAGTTTATCACTAAGCGGTAGTGATAGTCGTAGAAGCAATAGTTGGCGAGATGACAACGATGCTACGATGGAGATCAAGGTATCGCGCCGGTGACAATGGTGATCATGACGGTGCTTTGGAGATGGAGTTCAAAGGCACAAGATGATGATGGCCATATCATATCACTTATATTGATTGCATGTGATGTTTATGTTTTATGCATCTTATTCTGCTTTGATTGACGGTAGCAATATAAGATGATCTCTCACTAAATTTCATGGTACAAGTGTTCTCCCTGAGTATGCACCGTTGCCAAAGTTCGTCGTGCCGAGACACCACGTGATGATCAGGTGTGATAAGCTCTACGTTCATATACAACGGGTGCAAGCCAGTTTTGCACACGCAGAAATACTCGGGTTAAACTTGACGAGCCTAGCATATGCAGATATGGCCTCGGAACACTGAGACCGAAATGTCGAGCGTGAATCATATAGTAGATATGATAAACATAGTGATGTTCACCATTGAAAACTACTCCATCTCACGTGATGATCGGACATGGTTTAGTTGATATGGATCACGCGATCACTTAGATGATTAGAGGGATGTCTATCTAAGTGGGAGTTCTTAAGTAATATGATTAATTGAACTTTAATTTATCATGAACTTAGTCCTGGTAGTATTAGCATATCTATGTTGTAGATCAATAGCTCGCGTTTAGCTCCCCTGTTTTATTTTTGATATGTTCCTAGAGAAAACTAAGTTGAAAGATGTTAGTAGCAATGATGCGGATTGGATACGTGATCTGAGGATTATCCTCATTGCTGCACAGAGGAACTATGTCCTTGATGCACTGCTAGGTGACAGACTGATTGTAGGAGCAAATGCAGACGTTATGAACGTTTGGCAAGCTCGATATGATGACTACTTGATAGTTTAGTGCACCATGCTTTACGGCTTAGAATCGGGGCTTCAAAGACGTTTTTGAAACGCCACGGAGCATATGAGATGTTCCAAGAGTTGAAATTCGTATTTCAGACTCATGCCCATGTCGAAAGGTATGAGACCTTTGACAAGTACTTGCCTACAAGATGGAGGAGAATAGCTCAACCAGTGAGCATGTGCTCAGATTGTCTGAGTACTACATCGCTTGAATCAAGTGGGAGTTAATCAAATAGTGATTGACAAGGTTCTCTAGTCACTATCACCAAGTTACTAGAACTTCATGATGAACTATAATATGCAAGGGATAACGAAAACGATTCCCATGCTCTTCGTGATGCTGAAATCGATGAAGGTAGAAATCAAGAAAAGCATCAAGTGTTGATGGTTGACCAGACCACTAGTTTCAAGAAAAGGGCAAAGGGAAGAAGGGAACTTCAAAAAGAACGGCAAGCAAGTCGCTACTCCCGTGTAGAACCCCAAAGCTAGACCCAAGCCTGAAACTGAGTGCTTCTACTGCAAAGGAAATGGTCACTGGAAGTGGAACTGCCCTAGATACTTGGCGGATAAGAAGGATGGCAAAGTGAACAAAGGTATATTGGATATACATGTTATTGATGTGTACTTTACTAGTGTTTATAGCAACCCCTCGGCATTTGATACTGGTTCAGTTGCTAAGAGTAGTAACTCGAAACGGGAGTTGCAGAATGAACAAAAACTAGTTAAGGGCGAGGTGACGATGTGTGTTGGAAGTAGTTCCAAGATTGATATGATCATCATCGGACACTCCCTATACTTTCGGGATTAGTGTTGAACCTAAATAAGTGTTATTTAGTGTTTGCGTTGAGCATGAATATGATTTGATCATGTTTATTGCAATACGGTTATTCATTTAAGTTAGAGAACAATTGTTGTTCTGTTTACATGAATAAAACCTTCTATGGTCATACACCCAATGAAAATGGTTTGTCGGATCTCGATCGTAGTGATACACATATTCATAATATTGAAGCCAAAAGATGCAAAGTTAATAATGATAGTGCAACTTATTTGTGGCACCGCCGTTTAGGTCATATTGGTGTAAAGCGCATGAAGAAACTCCATGCTGATGGGATTTTGGAATCACTTGATTATGAATCACTTGCTACTTGCGAACCATGCCTTGTGGGCAAGATGACTAAGACTCCATTCTCCGGAACAATGGAGCGAGCAACTGACTTATTGGAAATAATACATACTGATGTATGCGATCCGATGAGTGTTGAGGCTCGCGGCGGGTATCGTTATTTTCTGACCTTCACAGATGATTTGAGCAGATATGGGTATATCTACTTGATGAAACATAAGTCTGAAACATTTGAAAAGTTCATATAATTTCAGAGTGAAGTGGAAAATCATCGTAACAAGAAAATAAAGTTTCTACGATCTGATCGTGGAGGAGAATATTTGAGTTACGAGTTTGGTCTTCATTTGAAACAATGCGGAATAGTTTCGCAACTCACGCCACCTGGAACACCACAGCGTAATGGTGTGTCCGAACATCGTAACCGTACTTTATTAGATATGGTGCAATCTATGATGTCTCTTACCGATTTACCACTATCGATTTGGGGTTATGCATTAGAGACAGCTGCATTCACGTTAAATAGGGCACCATCTAAATCCGTTGAGACGACACCATATGAACTGTGGTTTGGCAAGAAACCAAAGTTGTCGTTTCTTAAAGTTTGGGGTTGTGATGCTTATGTGAAAAAGTTTCATCCTGATAAGCTCAAACCCAAATCGGAGAAATGGTCTTCATAGGATACCCAAAGGAGACAGTTGGGTACACCTTCTATCACACATTCGAAGGCAAGACATTCGTTGCTAAGAATGGATCCTTTCTAGAGAAGGAGTTTCTCTCGAAAGATGTGAGTGCGAGGAAAGTAGAACTTGATGAGGTAACTGTACCTGCTCCCTTATTGGAAAGTAGTTCATCACAGAAATCTGTTCCTGTGAATCCTACACCAATTAGTGAGTAAGCTAATGATGATGATCATGTAACTTCAGATCAAGTTACTACCGAACCTCGTAGGTCAACCAGAGTGAGATCCGCACCAGAGTGGTATGGTAATCCTGTTCTGGAGGTCATGTTACTTGACCATGACAAACCTACGAACTATGAGGAAGCGATGATGAGCCCAGATTCCGTGAAATGGCTTGAGGCCATGAAATCTGAGATGGGATCCATGTATGAGAACAAAGTGTGGACTTTGGTTGACTTGCCCGATGATCGGGAAGCCATAGAAAATAAATGGATCTTCAAGAGGAAGACGGACGCTGATAGTAGTGTTACTATCTACAAAGCTAGACTTGTTGAAAAAGGTTTTGACAAAGTTCAAGGTGTTGACTACGATGAGATTTTCTCACTTGTAGTGATGCTTAAGTCTGTCTGAATCATGTTAGCAAATTTCCACATTTTATGAAATCTGGCAAATGGATGTCAAAACTGCATCCTGAATGGATTTCTAGAAGAAGAGTCTTATATGATGCAACCAGAAGGTTTTGTCAATCCAAAAGGTACTAACAAAGTGTGCAAGCTCCAGCGATCCATTTATGGACTAGTGCAAGCCTCTCAGAGTTGGAATATACGCTTTGATGAGTTGATCAAAGCATATAGTTTTATACAGACTTGCGGTGAAGCCTGTATTTACAAGAAAGTGAGTGGGAGCACTACAGCCTTTCTGATAAGTATATGTGAGTGACATATTGTTGATCGGAAATGATGTAGAACTTTCTGGAAAGCATAAAGGAGTATTTGAAAGAAGTTTTTCAAAGAAAGACCTCGGTGAAGCTGCTTACATATTGAGCATCAAGATCTATAGAGATAGATCAAGACACTTGATAAGTTTTTTCAATGAGTACATACCTTGAAAAGATTTTGAAGTAGTTCAAAATGGAACAGTCAAAGAAAGAGTTCTTGCCTATGTTACAAGGTGTGAAATTGAGTAAGACTCAAAGCCCGACCACGGCAGAAGATAGAAAGAGAATGAAAGTCATTCCCTATGCCTCAGCCATAGGTTCTATAAAGTATGCCATGCTATGTACCAGATCTATTGTGTACCCTACACTGAGTTTGGCAAGGGAGTAAAATTATCCTTAGTGGAATAAGGATATGTTTCTCGATTATGGAGGTGACAAAAGGATCGTCGTAAAGGGTTACGTCGATGCAAGTTTTGACACTGATCCAGATGACTCTAAGTCTCAATCTGGATACATATTGAAAGTGGGAGCAATTAGCTAAAGTAGCTCCGGGCAGAGCATTTTAGACATAGAAATTTGCAAAATACATACGAATCTGAATTTAGCAGACCCGTTGAATAAACTTCTCTCACAAGCAAAACATGATCACACCTTAGTACTCTTTGGGTGTTAATCACATGGCGATGTGAACTAGATTACTGACTCTAGTAAACCCTTTGAGTGTTGGCAACATGGCGATGTGAACTATGGATATTAATCACATGGTGATGTGAACTATTGGTGTTAAATCACATGGCGATGTGAACTAGATTATTGACTCTAGTGCAAGTGGGAGACTGAAGGAAATATGCCCTAGAGGCAATAATAAAGTTGTTATTTATATTTCCTTATATCATGATAAATGTTTATTATTCATGCTAGAATTGTATTAACCAGAAACTTAGTACATGTGTGAATACATAGACAAACAGAGTGTCACTAGTATGCATCTACTTGACTAGCTCGTTGAATCAAAGATGGTTAAGTTTCCTAGCCATAGACATGAGTTGTCATTTGATTAACGGGATCACATCATTAGAGAATGATGTGATTGACTTGACCCATTCCGTTAGCTTAGCATTTGATCATTTAGTACATTGCTATTGCTTTCTTCATGACTTATACATGTTCCTATGACTATGAGATTATGCAACTCCCAAATACCGGAGGAACACTATGTGTGCTACCAAATTTCACAACGTAACTGGGTGATTATAAAGGTGCTCTACAGGTGTCTCCGATGGTGTTTGTTGAGTTGGCATAGATCGAGATTAGGATTTGTCACTCCGATTGTCGGAGAGGTATCTCTGGGCCCTCTCGGTAATGCACATCACTATAAGCCTTGCAAGCAATGCAACTAATGAGTTAGTTGCGGGATGATGTATTCCGGAACGAGTAAAGAGACTTGCCGGTAACGAGATTGAACTAGGTATTGAGATACCGATGATCGAATCTCGGGCAAGTAACATACCGATGACAAAGGGAACAACATATGTTGTTATGCGGTTTGACCGATAAAGATCTTCGTAGAATATGTAGGAACCAATATGGGCATCCAGGTCCTGCTATTGGTTATTGACCGGAGACGTGTCTCGGTCATGTCTACATAGTTCTCGAACCCGTAGGGTCCGCACGCTTAAAGTTCTGTGACGATCGGTATTATGAATTTTTGTGTTTTGATGTACCGAAGGTAGTTCGGAGTCCCGGATATGATCACGGACATGATGAGGAGTCTCTAAATGGTCGAGACGTAAAGATCGATATATTAGACGACTATGTTCGGACACCGGAAGTGTTTCGGGAGGTTTCGGACATTTACCGGAGTACCGGGGGGTTACCCGAACCCCCCGGGGAGTATATTGGGCCTAATGGGCCCTAGTGGGAGAAGAGGAGGGGCGGCCAGGGCAGCCGCACGCCCCCTCCCCCTCTAGTCCGAATTGGACAAGGAGGGGGGCGGCGCCCCCCTTTCCTTATTTTCCTCTCTCCCTTCCTTCCCTTCTCCTGCTCCTACTAGGAAAGGAGGAGAGTAGGACTCCTCCCTTGGCGCGCCCTCCTCCTGGCCGGCCGCCTCCCCCCTAGCTCCTTTATATACGGGGGCAGGGGGCACCCCAAAGGGACAACAATTGATCATTGATCTTTTAGCTGTGTGCGGTGCCCCCCTCCACCAGAATCCACCTTGGTCATATCGTAGTGGTGCTTAGGCGAAGCCCTGCGTCGGTAGCATCATCATCACCGTCATCACGCCGTCGTGCTGATGGAACTCTCCCTCGAAGCTCTGCTGGATCGGAGTTCGTGGGACGTCATCGAGCTGAACGTGTACGGAACTCGGAGGTGCCGTACGTTCAGTACTTAGATCGGTCGGATCGTGAAGACGTACGACTACATCAACCGCGTTGTTCTAACGCTTCCGCTTTCGGTCTATGAGGGTATGTGGACACACTCTCCCCTTTCATTGCTATGCATCACCATGATCTTGCGTGTTTGTAGGAAGTTTTTTGAAATTACCACGTTCCCCAACATTGATGACATTGACAACGCAAGAGGGCGGCGCACCGCGCACGGCAAGTGAACCAAGGCGGAGGACGACGACGAGGCCTCGGACGAAACGAACAGGAGTTGTGGAAGATGCGCCGGTCCAGTCACAGGCGGAGGGGAGTACGAGGGTTGACTATTTGGGTGCGGGTGCGTGTTGGGGCTGACGTCACCGAAAAATAACAGGACGTGTGGGGGAATAGAGGGAGGGACTAGCCAACGTTGGAGGGTACGGTAGGGCGGCGTAGGTGCAGCCAGCCATGGGAGGCGGGAGCAGGCGGAGCCGACGGGGTGGTTTGGTTTGGGCGGCTGAAGGAAGAAGACAAGAGATAGAAGATACACGACAGATGTTGGATGTCAATCCAACGGCTGGTAGGCAGAATAGTTTGTTGACTAGCTAGTAGGTCGACACCACCTTGGATAGGCTATTTCCTCGTGGGTCCCAAATGTCAGAATCCAAATCTGTCACGGTCATGCAGCCTTTCCTATGAAAATTTATAGCCCATTTGGTGTGCTAGTTCAAAATAAGTTTGTGGGTGCTGGTGGGGGCTAATCACTTGGCTTCTGTAATGCATAGTGAGCTCAAGCAGCCGGCGAGAGTGATGTTATTTCCCTTGGTTGGGATTTGTTACAATATTTCACTCTAAATTAAGCGAATGCCAAGCCATTTCCTTGTTTCAAAGAAAATATGACAGTCACAGCCGAGTTGAAAAGGGAAAGAACATCTAACTCCATCTTACAAACTATACAAAAGCACGAGGGTTAATTGTTCATCAGGTTTAGAAAAAACCCAGGTTGAAAAGGGCAACAACATCTAACTCCAGCATTGTTTTTGGCAGTCACAGTCAAATGGATCGGTCAGGTCCATAGAATGAACATCATGGGTCGTAAAATTTACTGGATTATGACCACAATACGTTGTAAATAGAAGCCCGACACGTTCAGAAGCTCTTTTGCCCACCTAAAACTCCTTTCTTTGCTCTTCGACATACCCATCCGTCAAAACCATGCTGCTGATAAACTTAAGCCTGATGGACAATAGTAACCTCGCATTCAGCAGGAAGAATGTGACAAATCTAGTATTTGCATGGTTGGCTACATGTCGTTCTAGCGTTATTGTCTTCAATCGAATGTCATGAGAAGTGAGAAAATCCCGGTGCTTACGAACCGACCGATTGGTTATAAATTTCTTACCCCGTCCTGTTGCCTAAATAGACATGAAGATTGTAAACAGTTAAGGTCTAAAAAAAGAGTGTCAAAAGAGCAACAGCTGAACGGTTAATTCTAGTACACTATATGCGGGCTTCCAATGTACGTGAAATTATCACCTTTATATACAACTTCTCCAGACATGGAAAGCATTGCAGCAAGCCAATAATCTTGTTCAGATAAAAACTATTCATTTGGATATATAAGATCTTGACAGAATCCAGCACCATTGATAGGCTATCCATGGAGAAACTCTTCATTGATCATAGAACATAATATTAGTACAAAATGTGTACTCCAAGATGATATACAACTTATGTGCAGAAATTTAAAATGCAGCTTATGGTGACAAGTGTAGATGATAATATAAAGTACCTGAAGAACTGTGGAGCCAAACACCATCTTGAAATGAGCACAGAGATCATGTATTACACCCAAGGTCTCCAGTTTAGGCGCAGAGAGGACGGTTATTTGCGACGGTGAATAACTAGAATCAAGGATCAACCTTTGAAGTGAAGGGGCATCTTGGATGATGAGCTGCCTTCCGTCAAAAGAATTTCCAATTCTTACAAGGTCAGGCAACTTTATTTGGATACAACCGATTCTAACTGTGAAAACAAGCACCAATCACTCCAGGGCAGGGCAACTGGAGTGGATGATGCTGTGCAATGAGGCCTCCGATATACGAACCCACACAAGTGATAGTTTCTTGAGAAATGGGAGTCGAAGGTTTAGTACCAGATTGTCTGGTAGGTAGCTGATACGTCTCCAACATATCTATAATTTTTTATTGTTCCATGCTGTTTTGTTATCAATCTTGGATGTTTTATAATCATTTTATAGTCATTTTATATCATTTTTTGTTACTAACCTATTGACATAGTGCCAAGTGCCAGTTGCTGTTTTTTCCATGTTTTTTACATCACAGGAAATCAATATCACACGAAGTCCAAATGCCACGAAACTCCATGGAGAATTTTTATGGGCCAGAAGGAACACAACGGGCCATGGTTGCACCTCGGGGGAGTCCCGAGGAGGGGACAACCCACCAGGGCGTGCCAGGAGGCCCAGGCGCGCCCTGGTGGGTTGTGCCCACCTCGGGTGCCCCACGGACCGCCTCTTTGCTCTATAAATACCCCAAAAATACCAGAACCCTAGAAGCGCCGACAAAATATTCATCCAGCCGCTGCAAAGTCCAGAACCACCAGATCTAATCTAGACACCATCTCGGATGGGGTTCACCACCTCCATTGGTGCCTCTCCGATGATGCGTGAGTAGTTCTTTTAGACCTTCGAGTCTGTAGTTAGTAGCTAGATGCCTTTCTCTCTCTCGCTGAATTCTCAATACAATGGTCTCTTGGAGATCCATATGATGTAACTCTTTTTGCGATGTGTTTGTTGGGTCCTGATAAACTTTGAGTTTATGATCAGTCATATCTTTTTATATCCATGAAAGTTATTTGAGTTTCCTTGATCTCTTATATGCATGATCTCTTATAGCCTCGTATTTCTTCTACGATATTTGGGTTTTGTTTGGCCAACTTGATCTATTTATCTTGCAATGGGAAGAGGTGCCCGGTAGTGGGTTCGATCTTACGGTGCTTGATCCCAGTGACAGAAAGGGAAACAACACGTATGTATCGTTGCTACTAAGGATAAAAAGATGGGATCTATATCTACGCAATAGATAAACGAATCTTGTCTACATCATGTCATCATTGTTATTGCATTACTCCGTTTTCCATGAACTTAATACACTAGATGCATGCTGGATAGCGGTCGATGTGTGGAGTGATATTAGTAGCTGCAGGCAGGAGTCGGTCTACTAATCTTGGACGTGATGCCTATGTAATGATCATTGCCTGGATATCTTAATAATTATTTGAGGTTCTATCAATTGCCCAACAGTAATTTGTTTACCCATCGTTTGCTATCTTTCTCGAGAGAAGCCACTAGTGAAACCTATAGCCCCCGGGTCTTCTTTCTCATATATTTGCTTGCGATCTATTTTTCCTTTGCATTTTTATTCAGATCTATTAAACCAAAAATAAAAAAATACTTTGCTGCACTTTATTTTATTTACAATCTATTATTTCAATCTATTACAAATTTCTGGCATCGTTACCCGAAAGGGATGGACAACCCCTTTAACACGTCGGGTTGCGAGGTGTTGTTATTTGTGTGCAGGTGCTGTTTACGTTGTGTTTCTTGGTTCTCCTACTGGTTCGATAACCTTGGTTTCTTCACTGAGGGAAATACCTACCTTCGCTGTGCTACATCATCCCTTCCTCTTTGGGGAAATACCGACGTAGTCCTAGCAGACAGGAGCTTTCTGACGCTATAGTCAGGGAGCAATCAAAAGGAATTTCTGGCGCCGTTGCCGGGGAGGATCTTCAACATAACCAGGTTCCTAATCACAAATCTCATCTCCTCACAATTTACATTATTTGCCATTTGCCTCTCGTTTTCGTCTCCCCCACTATACAAAAATTTGCCGTTTTATTCGCCTCGTTTTTTCCGTTTGCCATCTCCCTGCCAGATCTGTTTTTGAGTGCAATCTTGTTGTGTGGTCATCATGACTCAAGAGAACACCAAGTTATGTGATTTCTCAAATACCAACAACAATGATTTTATTGGCACTCCGCTTGCTCCTCACGCCACTAGTGCAGAGACTTGTGATATTGATAGTGCTTTGCTAAATCTTGTTATGAAAGACCAATTTTTCGGTACTCCTAATGAGGATGCCGCGTCCCATCTTAATACCTTCGTGGAATTATGCGATATGAAAAGAAAAAAGATGTGGACAATGATGTGGTCAAGATGAAATTATTTTTGTTTTCTTTGCGTGATTCTGCAAAGATTTGGTTCTCTTCTTTGCCTCGTAATAGTATCGATTCTTGGAATAAGTGCAAAGATGTTTTTATCACTAAGTATTTTCCTCCTGCAAAAATTATTTCCCTTAGAACCCAGATCATGAATTTCAAGCAACTTGAACATGAGCATGTTGCACAATCTTGGGAAAGGATGAAAATGATGCTAAGGAATTGCCCAACTCATGGGTTAAATCTTTGGATGATCATACAATTTTTTTATGCGGGATTGAATTTTGTTTCTCGTAATCTTTTAGATTCCGCCGCGGGTGGGAATTTTATGGAAATTACTTTGGGTGAAGCCACCAAATTGCTTGATAATATTATGGCAAATTATTCACAATGGCATACCGAAAGGGCTCCTACTAGTAAAAAAGTTAATTCGGTTGAAGAAATTTCTTCTTTGAGTGAAAAAGTTGATGCTCTTATGAAATTGGTTGCTAGTAAAAGTGCTTCTATTGATTTTAATGATATGCCTTTGTCTACTTTGATTGAGCAAAATAGTGAAGCCATAGATGTGAATTTTATCTCTCGAAATAATTTCAATAACAATGCTTATAGAGGTAATTTTAATCCTAGGCCTTTTCTAGTAATTCCTATAGTAATTATGGTAATTACTATGGAAATCAATCTTATAATAATAATAGAAACACCTCTGATCTTGAGAATAATATTAAAGAATTTATCAACACTCAAAAAGTTTTCAACACTTCCATAGAAGAAAAGTTTAGTAAGATTGATGATTTGTTTAGAAGTGCTGATAGAATAGCTCATGATGTGGAAAATCTCAAGATGAATCAATTAAAGCTCTTTATGTTTCTATGGATGAAAGTAAGAAAAGGACCGCTATGCTTAGAGATAAAAGAGAATATTTAGAAAAAGCGTTTTCTAGTGATTTCTTTCGGAAAAGTGATGAAGATGTTAAAATGATTGGTGTTTCTTCTATTGATTCTTTATTTAGTAAAGTTAAAATTGATGAAAAAGGGACTGGAGAAGAGTCAACTTTAGGTAGAAGGCGTCCCAATATTTCGGAGGGTGAAAATCTTGTAGAGAAAATTGATGAAAGTGGGTTTGGAGAGGTCAAGACTTTAACCAGTGATGTGCCCACTCTTCTGGATTACAAAGACTTTAATTATGATATTTGCTCTTTGATTTATTGTATTTCTTTATTGCAATCAATGATCAATTCACCCCATCCTTATGAAAAAAATAAAGCTTTTACTAAACATATTGTTGATGCTATGATGAAAGCTCTTGAAGAAAAATTGGAACTAGAAGTATCAATTCCTAGAAAATTGCATGATGAATGGGAATCTACTATCAAATTCAAGATTAAAAATTATGAGTGTTTTGCTTTGTGTGACTTGGTGCTAGTGTTTCTACAATTCCGAAACCTTTATGTGATGTGTTTGGTCTTACCGATCTTGAAGAATGCTCTTTAAATTTACACTTGGCAGATTCTACTATTAAAAAGCCTATGGGAAGAATTAATGTTGTTATTATTCTTTCAAATAGGAATTATGTGCCCATAGATTTTATTGTTCTTGATATTGATTGCAATCCTTCTTGTCCAATTATTCTTGGTAGACCGTTTTTACGCACTATCGTTGCCGTGATTGATATGAAAGAAGGCAATATTAAGTACCAATTCCCTTTGAGGAAAGGTATGTAACACTTTCCTAGAACAATAATCAGGCCACCTTATGAATCAATCATGAGGGCATCTAATGGATCTCGAAACAAAGATGACAAAACTTAGATCCTTGCTTTATGCCTAGCTAAGGGCGTAAAACTATAACGCTTGTTGGGAGGCAACCCAATGAATATATTTTTTTGCTTTTTGCTTTCTGTTCTTGTGTGTTTACACAATTATTCTCCTGGTATGATTGTGTTTTTTGTGTTTTAATTAGTGTTTGTGCCAAGTAGAACCAATAGGATCTTCTTGGGTGATAGTTGTTTGATCTTCCTGAAAAAGACAGAAACTTTGTGCTCACGAAAATAATTGTTAAAATTCACAAGAACGTGATAAAATGCAATTCTTTTTGCATAAGATCAATATACAAATTATCTAGGTCTTCCTAGTTTTTCAGAATTTTTGGAGTTCCATAAGTATTCGAACAAATCAGATTTCTACAGACTGTTTTGTTTTGTTTGTGTTGTGTGCTTATTTTGATGGCTCTATGGTTTTCTTTGATGAGTTTTTGCCATAGAAAAGTTGGAATACAGTAGATATAATACACAAACAAAATAAGAATTGGTTTTATACAACACTTATAATAGTGATTTATTTTTCTTACACTAACGGATCTCACGAAGGTTTTGTTGAGTTTTGTGTGATTGAAGGATAGAAGAGCCTAAGCTTGGGGATGCCCCAGTATCCCAAGCTATTATCCAAGAATGAGCAACCAACTAAGCTTGGGGATGCCCCCGAGTGGCATCCCCTCTTTCTTCTAACGACCATCGATATTTTACTCGAGGCTATATTTTCATTCGTCACATGATATGTGTTTTGCTTGGAGCGTCTTGTATGATATGTGTCTTTGCTTGTTTTATTTTGTGTTTTAAGTCATCAATCCTTGCTGGACACACCTATTTGAGAGAGCCAAAATTATGTCATGACTTGTCAGAATTGCTCTCTTTGCTTCACTTAAATCTTTTATGAGCTAGGAGTTGCTCTAGTGCTTCACTTATACCTTTTTGAGCACGGCGTGCTTAGTATTTTAGAAGAAATGCTCTCTTGCTTCACTTAGATTAATTTGAGAGTTAGTAATTTTTTTAAGAAATTCTCTCTTGCTTCATTTAAATTATTTTGAGAGAAAGAAAATTTGTTATGCTCATGATTTTCGCTTATTTTTGATTGAGCTTATGAAAAGCAAC
Source organism: Triticum aestivum (assembly GCF_018294505.1). Lineage (NCBI taxonomy): Eukaryota > Viridiplantae > Streptophyta > Magnoliopsida > Poales > Poaceae > Triticum > Triticum aestivum. Next base: position 202,675,800 of record NC_057805.1, read on the forward strand.
ACATGAAAATTAGTCCCAAAGTGATAGATATCCAAGAAGGATAAAGAAAAAGAATGTCATGAAGATCATTGGACAAAATAAACTTGATTCTTAGTAATAGTTTTGAGATATGATGATGTGATATGTGAGTTATGTTGATGAGTAATTGTGCTCTAGTAAGAATATTGGTGTTAAGGTTTGTGATTCCCTATGCATGCATGAAAGTCAATAGTCATGCAATGAAAATTATATCCTACTTGTGGTGCATTATTCGATGTTAATTATGCTTAATGCTTGCTTATGAGATTATTCGTTTCTTGGTTGGTCGCTTCTCAATTTTTTTTGCTAGCCTTCATTTTGCACCAAGTATGATCTCTCACTACTGCAGGATGCTGCTAATGCGACACTATGATCAGAGACCCTTTCACGAAACTGTGTGCGATGCATCAATCACAAACGGTATTGTAAAAACCCGTCAAAAAAGGTGCAAAACATTTGCAATGGAGGATGCATCAAACACGGTTCAGATTTTAGTTGCGTGTGCGATCTAGGGCATACGATTCAGTCCAATGAACTATTTGCGATGAGGCGGAACAAAAGAAACGGGCAGCCTGATGAAGGCGTGTGCGATATAGAGCATACAGTTCACTCGGATGAACTGTTTGTGATTAGGTAACACAAAAGAAACGGTCAGCCAGATCAAGGTGTGTGTGATTGAGGGCATACGCTTCAGAAGGATTAACTGTTTGCGATTAGGCAACAGAACAGAAATGGGTAAGCCAGATCAAAGTGTCTACGATTGATGGCATACACTTCACATGGATGAACTGTTTACGATTAGCCACAACAAACTGAAATAGTTAGATAGATCAACGTGTGTGTGCTAGACGGGCACACCCATTCTAATTAAAAGAAGCGTGCGTGATGGTAATAACGAGCGTGCACGGTTGTTGGAACAAGACGTGTGCTGACATTGCTTATTGCGGTGCACCCTATGGTGCAAACGCCACATACGCAGCCGAGAAGGCGTACGTGCCCACGTTACGCCTTCCGGGAATAGTTCCGCACTTATAATCGTCAGTAAAGTTTGAACATGTGTCCCGTCACAATTTTTTTTAGAAGAACAGGGAGGCCGCATCTCGTCACATTCCAAATTGCAAACCTGTTCACACCGATCAAAACCTAAACGGTTTCCCACTTAGGAGCGTATTACTACGCGGTTATAAATACTACTACTCCAAGATAACTGCACATTCCTCCTCAAATCCTCATCCACAAAAAGTCAAAAACAAACAAGTCATTCATCGTTGTTCCCTTGCGTCCGCCATGGCCAGCGTGAGTTCTGGGTCGAGAGATTGCCACCAGGGAGAGGCGAGCCTGGAAGCGGGAGCACGAGAGGTGTCCCGCCTCGCCGCGAAAGCATCCAACATGTCCCGCTGCATGGCCGTAGTAGCAGAGAGGTCCTGCCGCGCCGTCGATGTAGCAGACTGGTCCGGCCACGCCGCGGAAGCAGAAGAGATGTCCCGCCGCGCCACGAATGCAGCAGAGATGTCCCCCCGCGCTGCGGTGGCCTGGGAAAATGCCTCGCGGGCAGGCGAGGACTCTTACAGGCGCATGCGTGCCCGCGTCCTTAGGCAGATGGATCAGATCTCCTGGTGGGAGAGTGATACGTCTCCAACGTATCTATAATTTTTGATTGTTCCATGCTATTATATATTCTGTTTTGGACGTTTAATGGGCTTTATTATACACTTTTATATTATTTTTGGAACTAACCTATTAACCGGGGGCCCAACCCAGATTGCTGTTTTTTTGCCTATTTCAGTGTTTCGAAGGAAAGGAATACCAAACAGAATCAAACCTTCGGGAACGTGATTTTCGGAACAAACATGATCGAAAGGACTTGGAGTGGACGTCAAGCAATCCATGAGGAAGCCATGAGGCAGGGGGTGCGCCCTCCACCCTCGTGGGCCCCTAGTAGCTCCGCCGACCTACTTCTTCCTCCTATATATACCGACATACCCCGAAAACATCAGAAACGGAGCAAAAACCCTATTTCCACCGCCACAACCTTCTGTACCCGTGAGATCCCATCTTGGGGCCTTTTCCGGCGCTCCGCCGGAGGGGGCATCGATCACGGAGGGCTTCTACATCAACACCATAGCCTCTCCGATGATGTGTGAGTAGTTTACCTCAGACCTTCGGGTCCATAGTTATTAGCTAGATGGCTTCTTCTCTCTCTTTGGATCTCAATACAAAGTTCTCCTCGATTCTCTTGGAGATCTATTTGATGTAATCTTCTTTTGCGGTGTGTTTGTCGAGATCCGATGAATTGTGGGTTTATGATCAAGATTATCTATGAACAATACTTGAATCTCCTCTGAATTCTTGTATGTATGATTGGTTATCTTTGCAACTCTCTTCGAATTATCAGTTTGGTTTGGCCTACTAGATCTTGCAATGGGAGAAGTGCTTAGCTTTGGGTTCAATCTTGTGGTGCTTGATCCCAGTGACAGAAGGGGAAACGTCACGTATTGTATTGTTGCCATCGAGGATAAAAAGATGGGGTTTATATCATATTGCATGAGTTTATCCCTCTACATCATGTGATCTTGCTTAAAGCGTTACTCCGTTCTTATGAACTTAATACTCTAGATGCATGCTGGATAGCGGTCGATGTGTGGAGTAATAGTAGTAGATGCATGCAGGAGTCGGTCTACTTGTCACGGACATGATGCCTATATACATGATCATACCTAGATATTCTCATAACTATGCTCAATTCTATCAATTGCTCGACAGTAATTTGTTTACCCACCGTAATACTTATGCTATCTTGAGAGAAGCCACTAGTGAAACCTATGGCCCCCGGGTCTATTTTTCATCATATTAATCTCCCGTCAACAAGTTATTTCTATTACCGTTTATTTTGCTTTCTTCACTTTTAGTCTGTATCATAAAAATACCAAAAATATTATTTTATCATCTCTATCAGATCTCACTTTTGCAAGTGGCCATGAAGGGATTGACAACCCCTTTATCTCATTGGTTCCAAGGTTCTTATTTGTTTGTGTAGGTGCGTGGGACTTGAGCGTGGTCTCCTACTGGATTGATACCTTGGTTCTCAAAAACCGAGGGAAATACTTACGTTACTTTACTGCATCACCCTTTGCTCTTCAAAGGAAAACCAACGCAGTTCTCAAGAGGTAGCAAGTAGGATTTCTGGCGCCGTTGTCGGGGAGGCTTACGCCAAGTCAAGCCAACATTTGATCTCCCAGCAACTAGCCATTTGTGGCGCCGTTGCTGGGGAGTCTACGCACAAGTCAAGACACACCAAGTACCCATCACAAACTCTTATCCCTCGCATTACATTATTTGCCATTTGCCTCTCGTTTTCCTCTCCCCCACTTCACCCTTGCCGTTTTATTCACCCTCTTTTCTGTTTGTCTTTTTTTTCGCTTGCTTCTTGTTTTCTTGTGTGTTGGATTGCTTGCTTGTCACGATGGCTCAAGACAATACTAAATTGTGTGACTTTTCCAATACCAGCAACAACGATTTTCTCAGCACTCCGATTGCTCCTCTTACCGAAGCTGAATCTTGTGAAATTAATGCTGCTTTGTTGAATCTTGTCATGAAAGATCAATTCGCCGGCCTTCCTAGTGAAGATGCCGCTACTCATCTAAATAGCTTTGTTGATTTGTGTGATATGCAAAAGAAGAAATATGTGGACAATGATATTGTTAAGTTGAAACTATTCCCGTTTTCGCTTAGAGATCGTGCTAAAACTTGGTTTTTGTCTTTGCCTAAAAATAGTATTGATTCATGCAATAAATGCAAAGATGCTTTTATTTCTAAGTATTTTCCTCCCGCTAAGATCATCTCTCTTAGAAATGATATTATGAATTTTAAGCAACTTGATCATGAACATGTTGCACAAGCTTGGGAGAGGATGAAATTAATGATACGTAATTGCCCTACTCATGGTTTGAATTTGTGGATGATTATACAAAAAATTTATGCCGGACTGAATTTTGCTTCTAGAAATATTTTAGATTCGGCGGCGGGAGGCACTTTTATGGAGATCACTTTAGGAGAAGCTACTAAATTCCTAGATAATATTATGGTTAATTATTCTCAATGGCACACTGAAAGATCTACTAGTAAAAAAGTGCATGTGATAGAAGAAATTAATGTTTTGAGTGGAAAGATGGATGAACTTATGAAATTGTTTGCTAATAAGAGTGTTTCTTCTGATCCTAATGATATGCCTTTGTCTACTTTGATTGAGAATAATAATGAATCTATGGATGTGAATTTTGTTGGTAGGAATAATTTTGGTAACAACACGTATAGAGGAAACTTTAATCCTAGGTCGTTCCCTAGTAATTCCTCTAATAATTATGGTAATTCCTACAACAATTCTTATGGAAATTTCAATAAGATGCCCTCTGAATTTGAGACTAGTGTTAAAGAGTTTATGAATTCACAGAAGAATTTCAATACTTTGCTTGAAGAAAAATTGCTTAAGGTTGACGAATTGGCTAGGAACGTGGATAGAATTTCTCTTGATGTTGATTCTTTGTAACTTAGATGTATTCCACCTAAGCATGATATCAATGAGTCTCTCAAAGCCATGAGAATTTCCATTGATGAGTGCAAAGAAAGAACCGCTAGGATGCGTGCTAAGAAAGATTGCTTTGTGAAGGCGTGTTCTTCTAGTTTTTATGAGAATAAAGATGAAGATCTAAAATTTATTGATGTGTCTCCTATTAAATCTTTGTTTTGCAATATGAATCTTGATTATGATGGGACTGGAGATGAGTCAAATTTAGTTAAAAGGCGTCCCAAAAATTCAGAGTTTTTAGATCTTGATGCAAAAATTGGTAAAAGTGGGATTGAAGAGGTTAAAACTTTAGACAGCAACGAACCCACTATTTTGGATTTCAAGGAATTTAATTATGATAATTGCTCTTTTATAGATTGTATTTCCTTGTTGCAATCCGTGCTAAATTCTCCTCATGCTTATAGCCAAAATAAAGCCTTTACTAAACATATCGTTGATGCTTTGATGCGATCTTATGAAGAAAAACTTGAGTTGGAAGTTTCTATCCCTAGAAAACTTTATGATGAGTGGGAACCTACAATTAAAATTAAAATTAAAGATCATGAATGCTATGCTTTGTGTGATTTGGGTGCTAGTGTTTCCACGATTCCAAAAACTTTGTGTGATTTGCTAGGTTTCCGTGAAATTGATGATTGCTCTTTAACTTGCACCTTGCGGATTCCACTATCAAGAAACTTATGGGAAGAATTAATGATGTTCTTATTGTTGCAAATAGGAATTATGTGCCCGTAGATTTTATCTTTCTTGATATAGATTGCAATCCTTCATGTCCTATTATTCTTGGTAGACCTTCCCTTAGAACGATTGGTGCAACTATTGATACGAAGGAAGGGAATATTAGATTCCAATTTCCGTTAAGGAAAGGCATGGAACACTTCCCTAGAAATAAGATTAAATTACCTTATGAATCTATTATGAGAGCCACTTATGGATTGCCTACCAAAGATGGCAATACTTAGATCTATCTTTGCTTTTATGCCTAGCTAGGGGCATTAAACGATAGCGCTTGTTGGGAGGCAACCCAATTTTATTTTAGTTTTTTGCTTTTTGCTCCTGTTTAGTAATAAATCTTTGATCTAGCCTCTGTTTAGATGTGTTTTTATGTTTTAATTAGTGTTTGTGCCAAGTGAAACCTATAGGATCTTCTTGGATGATAGTTATTTGATCTTGCTGAAAATTCCAGAAACTTTCTGTTCACGAAAACAATTGTTTAAAATCACCAGAACGTGATAAAATACTGATTCCAATTGCAGTAGATCAATAAACAAATCATCTAGGTCTTCCAATTTTGTTAGATTTTTCGGAGTTCCATAAGTCTGCATTAGATACAGATTACTGCCGACTGTTCTGTTTTTTACAGATTCTGTTTTTCGTGTGTTGTTTGCTTATTTTGATGAATCTATTGCTAGTAAAAGAGTTTATAAACAATAGAGAAGTTGGAATACAGTAGGCTTAACACCAAAATAAGTAAATAATGAGTTCATTACAGTACCTTGAAGTGGTGTTTTCTTTTCTTTCGCTAACGGAGCTCACGAGATTTTCTGTTAGGTTTTGTGTTGTGAAGTTTTCAAGTTTTGGGTAAAGATTTGATGGATTATGGAACAAGGATTGGCAAGAGCCTAAGATTGGGGATGACCAAGGCACCCCAAGGTAAAATTCAAGGACAACCAAAAGCCTAAGCTTGGGGATGCCCCGGAAGGCATCCCCTCTTTCGTCTTCGTCTATCGGTAACTTTACTGGGAGCTATATTTTTATTCACCACATGATATGTGTTTTGCTTGGAGCGTCTTGTATGATTTGAGTCTTTGCTTTTTAGTTTCCCACAATCATCCTTGCTGTACACACCTTTTGAGAGAGACACACATGATTCGGAATTTGTTAGAATACTCTATGTGCTTCACTTATATCTTTTGAGCTATATTAGTTTTTGCTGTAGTGCTTCACTTATATCTTTTAGAGCACGGTGGTGGCTTTATTTTATAGAAATTATTGTTCTCTCATGCTTCACTTATATTATTTTGAGAGTCCTACAAAACAGCATGGTAATTTGCTTAAATAGTGAAATTAGTCCTAATATGATAGGCATCCAAGATTTGTAAAAACTTTCTTATAAGTGCGTTGAATACTAGGAGAAGTTTGATACTTGATAATTGTTTCGAGATATGAAGATGGTGATATTAGAGTCATGCTAATTGAGTAGTTGTGAATTTGAGAAATACTTGTGTTAAAGTTTGTGATTCCCGTAGCATGCACGTATGGTGAGCCGTTATGTGATGAAGTCGGAGCATGATTTATTTATTGATTGTCTTCATTATGAGTGGCGGTCGGGGACGAGCGATGGTCTTTTCCTACCAATCTATCCCCCTAGGAGCATGCGCGTAGTACTTTGTTTCGATAACTAATAGATTTTTGCAATAAGTATGTGAGTTCTTTATGACTAATGTTGAGTCCATGGATTATACGCACTCTCTCCCTTCCACCATTGCTAGGCTCTCTAGTATCGCGCAACTTTCGCTGATACCATACACCCACCATTACCTTCCTCAAAACAGCCACCATACCTACCTATTATGGCATTTCCATAGCCATTCCGAGATATATTGCCATGCAACTTACCACCGTTCCGTTTACTATGACACGTTCCATCATTGTCATATTGCTTGGCATGATCATGTAGTTGACATCGTATTTGTGGCAAAGCCACCGTTCATAATTTTCATACATGTCACTCTTGATTCATTGCATATCCCGGTACTCTGCCGGAGGCATTCACATAGAGTCATATTTTTGTTCTAAGTATTGAGTTGTAATTCTTCAGCTGTAAGTAAATAAAAGTGTGATGATCATCATTATTAGAGCATTGTCCTAGTGAGGAAAGGATGATGGAGACTATGATCCCCCCCACAAGTCGAGATGAGAGTCCGGACAATAAAAAAGAGGCCATAAAAAAAGAGAAAAGGCCCAAATAAAAAAAGAAAAGAGAAAAAATGAGAGAAAAAGAGAGAAGGGACAATGTTACTATCCTTTTACCACACTTGTGCTTCAAAGTAGCACCATGATCTTCATGATAGAGAGTCTCCTATGTTGTCACTTTCATATACTAGTGGGAATTTTACATTATAGAACTTGGCTTGTATATTCCAATGATGGGCTTCCTCAAAATGCACTAGGTCTTCGTGAGCAAGCGAGTTGGATGCACACCCACTTAGTTTCTTTTGTTGAGCTTTCATACACTCATAGCTCTAGTGCATCCGTTGCATGGAAATCCCTACCCACTCACATTGATATCTATTGATGGGCATCTCCATAGCCCATTGATACGCTTAGTTGATGTGAGACTATCTTCTTCTTTATTTGTCTTCTCCACAACCACCATTCTATTCCACATATACTGCTATGTCCATGGCTCACGCTCATGTATTGCGTGAAGATTGAAAAAGTTTGAGAACATCAAAAGTATGAAACAATTGCATGGCTTGTCATCGGGGTTGTGCATAATTAAATACTTTGTGTGATGAAGATAGAGCATAGCCAGACTATATGATTTTGTAGGGATAACTTTCTTTGGCCATGTTATTTTGAGAAGACATGATTGCTTTGTTAGTATGCTTGAAGTATTATTATTTTTTATGTCAATATTAAAATTTTATCTTGAATCTTTCGGATCTGAATATTCATGCCACAATTAAGAGAATTACATTGAAAATTATGCTAAGTAGCATTCCACATAAAAAATTCTGTTTTTATCATTTACCTACTCGAGGACGAGCAGGAATTAAGCTTGGGGATGCTTGATACGTCTCCAACGTATCTATAATTTTTGATTGTTCCATGCTATTATATATTCTGTTTTGGACGTTTAATGGGCTTTATTATACACTTTTATATTATTTTTGGGACTAACCTATTAACCGGAGGCCCAACCCAGATTGCTGTTTTTTTGCCTTTTTCAGTGTTTCGAAGGAAAGGAATACCAAACGGAGTCCAAACGGAATGAAACCTTCGGGAACGTGATTTTCGGAACAAACGTGATCCAGAGGACTTGGAGTGGACGTCAAGCAACGAGGAAGCCACGAGGCAGGGGGCGCGCCTACCCCCTGGGTGTGCCCTCCACCCTCGTGGGCCCCTCGTAGCTCCACCGACCTACTTCTTCCTCCTATATATACCTACGTACCCCGAAAACATCAGATACGGAGCAAAAACCCTATTTCCACCGCCGCAACCTTCTGTACCCGTGAGATCCCATCTTGGGGCCTTTTTCGGTGCTCCGCCGGAGGGGCATCGATCACGGAGGGCTTCTACATCAACACCATAGCCTCTCCGATGATGTGTGAGTAGTCTACCTCAGACCTTCGGGTCCATAGTTATTAGCTAGATGGCTTCTTCTCTCTCTTTGGATCTCAATACAAAGTTCTCCTCGATTCTCTTGGAGATCTATTCGATGTAATCCTCTTTTGCAGTGTGTTTGTCAAGATCCGATGAATTGTGGGTTTATGATCAAGATTATCTATGAACAATATTTGAATCTCCTCTGAATTCTTTTATGTATGATTGGTTATCTTTGCAAGTCTCTTCGAATTATCAGTTTCGTTTGGCCTACTAGATTGATCTTTCTTGCAATGGGAGAAGTGCTTAGCTTTGGGTTCAATCTCGCGGTGCTCGATCCCAGTGACAGAAGGGGAAACGATACGTATTGTATTGTTTCCATCGAGGATAAAAAAGATGGGGTTTATATCATATTGCATGAGTTTATCCCTCTACATCATGTCATCTTGCTTAGAGTGTTACTCCGTTCTTATGAACTTAATACTCTAGATGCATGCTGGATAGCGGTCGATGTGTGGAGTAATAGTAGTAGATGCAGGCAGGAGTCGGTCTACTTGTCACGGATGTGATGCCTATATACATGATCATACCTAGATATTCTCATAACTATGCTCAATTCTATCAATTTCTCGACAGTAATTTGTTTACCCACCGTAATACTTATGCTATCTTGAGAGAAGCCACTAGTGAAACCTATGGCCCCGGGGTCTATTTTCCATCATATTAATCTCCCGTCAACAAATTTTTTCTATTACCATTTATTTTGCTTTCTTTACTTTTAGTCTGTATCATAAAAATACCAAAAATATTATTTTATCATCTCTATCAGATCTCACTTTTGCAAGTGGCCGCGAAGGGATTGACAACCCCTTTATCTGGTTGGTTGCAAGGTTCTTATTTGTTTGTGTAGGTGCGTGGGACTTGAGCGTGGTCTCCTACTGGATTGATACCTTGGTTCTCAAAAACTGAGGGAAATACTTACACTACCTTACTGCATCACCCTTTGCTCTTCAAAGGAAAACCAACGCAGTGCTCAAGAGGTAGCAAGTAGGATTTCTGGCGCCGTTGCCGGGGAGGCTTACGCCAAGTCAAGTCAAGATTTGATCTCCCAGCAACTAGCCATTTCTGGCGCCATTGCCGGGGAGTCTACGCACAAGTCAAGAATGCACAAGTCAAGACACACCAAGTACCCATCACAAACTCTTATCCCTCGCATTACATTATTTGCCATTTGCCTCTCGTTTTCCTCTCCCCCACTTCACCCTTGCCGTTTTATTCGCCCTCTTTTCTATTCATCTTTTTTTCCGCTTGCTTCTTGTTTTCTTGTGTGTTGGATTGCTTGCTTGTCATGATGGCTCAAGACAATACTATACTGTGTGACTTTTCCAATACCAACAACAATGATTTTCTTAGCACTCCGATTGCTCCTCTTACCAAAGCTGAATCTTGTGAAATTAATGCTGCTTTGTTGAATCTTGTCATGAAAGATCAATTCGCCGGCCTTCCTAGTGAAGATGCCGCTACTCATCTAAATAGCTTTGTTGATTTGTGTGATATGCAAAAGAAGAAATATGTGGACAATGATATTGTTAAGTTGAAACTATTCCCGTTTTTGCTTAGAGATCGTGCTAAAACTTGGTTTTCGTCTTTGCCTAAAAATAGTATTGATTCATGGAATAAATGCAAAGATGCTTTTATCTCTAAGTATTTTCCTCCCGCTAAGATCATCTCTCTTAGAAATGATATTATGAATTTTAAGCAACTTTATCATGAACATGTTGTACAAGCTTGGGAGAGGATGAAATTAGTGATACGTAATTGCCCTACTCATGGTTTGAATTTGTGGATGATTATACAAAAGTTTTATGCCGGACTGAATTTTGCTTCTAGAAATATTTTAGATTCGGCCGCGGGAGGCACTTTTATGGAGATCACTTTAGGAGAAGCTACTAAATTCCTAGATAATATTATGGTTAATTATTCTAAATGGCACACTGAAAGATCTACTAGTAAAAAAGTGCATGCGATAGAAGAAATTAATGATTTGAGTGGAAAGATGGATGAACTTATGAAATTGTTTGCTAATAAGAGTGTTTATTCTGATCCTAATGATATGCCTTTGTCTACTTTGATTGAGAATAATAATGAATCTATGGATGTGAATTTTGTTGGGAGGAATAATTTTGGTAACAACACGTATAGAGGAAACTTTAATCCTAGGTCGTTCCCTAGTAATTCCTCTAATAATTATGGTAATTCCTACAACAATTCTTGTGGAAATTTCAATAAGATGCCCTCTGAATTTGAGACTAGTGTTAAAGAGTTTATGAATTCACAGAAGAATTTCAATACTTTGCTTGAAGAAAAATTGCTTAAGGTTGACAAATTGGCTAGGAACGTGGATAGAATTTCTCTTGATGTTGATTCTTTGTAACTTAGATGTATTCCACCTAAGCATGATATCAATGAGTCTCTCAAAGCCATGAGAATTTCCATTGATGAGTGCAAAGAAAGAACCGCTAGGATGCGTGCTAAGAAAGATTGCTTTGTGAAGGCGTGTTCTTCTAGTTTTTATGAGAATAAAGATGAAGATCTAAAATTTATTGATGTGTCTCCTATTAAATCTTTGTTTTGCAATATGAATCTTGATCATGATGGGACTGGAGATGAGTCAAATTTAGTTAAAAGGCGTCCCAAAAATTCAGAGTTTTTAGATCTTGATGCAAAAATTGGTAAAAGTGGGATTGAAGAGGTTAAAACTTTAGACAGCAATGAACCCACTATTTTGGATTTCAAGGAATTTAATTATGATAATTGCTCTTTGATAGATTGTATTTCCTTGTTGCAATCCGTGCTAAATTCTCCGCATGCTTATAGCCAAAATAAAGCCTTTACTAAACATATCGTTGATGCTTTGATGCAATCTTATGAAGAAAAACTTGAGTTGGAAGTTTCTATCCCTAGAAAACTTTATGATGAGTGGGAACCTACAATTAAAATTAAAATTAAAGATCATGAATGCTATGCTTTGTGTGATTTGGGTGCTAGTGTTTCCACGATTCCAAAAACTTTGTGTGATTTGCTAGGTTTCCGTGAAATTGATGATTGCTCTTTAAACTTGCACCTTGCGGATTCCACTATCAAGAAACCTATGGGAAGAATTTGTTATCTCATGCTTTGAAGACTATATGATTTTGTAGGGATAACTTTCTTTGGCGATGGTATTTTGAGAAGACATGATTGCTTTGTTAGTATGCTTGAAGTATTATTATTTTTATGTCAATATTAAACTTTTATCTTGAACCTTTCGGATCTGAATATTCATGCCACAGTTAAGAGAATTACATTGAAAATTATGCTAAGTAGCATTCCACATAAAAAATTCTATTTTTATCATTTACCTACTCGAGGACGAGCAGGAATTAAGCTTGGGGATGCTTGATACGTCTCCAACGTATCTATAATTTTTTATTGTTCCATGCTATTATATATTCTGTTTTGGACGTTTAATGGGCTTTATTATACACTTTTATATTATTTTTGGGACTAACCTATTAACCGGAGGCCCAACCCAGATTGCTGTTTTTTTGCCTATTTCAGTGTTTCGAAGGAAAGGAATACCAAACGGAGTCCAAACGGAATGATACCTTCGGGAACGTGATTTTCGGAACAAACATGATCCAGAGGACTTGGAGTGGACGTCAAGCAATCAACGAGGAAGCCACGAGGCAGTGGGGCGCGCCTACCCCCCTGGGCGTGCCCTCCACCCTCGTGGGCCCCTCGAAGCTCCACCGACCTACTTCTTCCTCCTATATACACCTACGTAACCCGAAAAAATCAGATACGGAGCAAAAACCCTATTTCCACCGCTGCAACCTTCTGTACCCGTGAGATCCCATCTTGGGGCCTTTTCCGGCGCTCCGCCGGAGGGGGCATCGATCACGGAGGGCTTCTACATCAACACCATAGCATCTCCGATGATGTGTGAGTAGTTTACCTCAGACCTTCGGGTCCATAGTTATTAGCTAGATGGCTTCTTCTCTCTCTTTGGATCTCAATACAAAGTTCTCCTCGATTCTCTTGGAGATCTTTTCGATGTAATCTTCTTTTGCGGTGTGTTTGTCGAGATCCGATGAATTGTGGGTTTATGATCAAGATTATCTATGAACAATATTTGAATCTCCTCTGAATTCTTTTATGTATGATTGGTTATCTTTGCAAGTCTCTTCGAATTATCAGTTTCGTTTGGCCTACTAGATTGATCTTTCTTGCAATGCGAGAAGTGCTTAGCTTTGGGTTCAATCTTGCGGTGCTCGATCCCAGTGACAGAAGGGGAAACGACACGTATTGTAGTGTTGCCATCGAGGATAAAAAGATGGGGTTTATATCATATTGCATGAGTTTATCCCTCTACATCATGTCATCTTGCTTAAAGCGTTACTCCGTTCTTATGAACTTAATACTCTAGGTGCGTGCTGGATAGCGGTCGATGTGTGGAGTAATAGTAGTAGATGCAGGCAGGAGTCGGTCTACTTATCATGGATGTGATGCCTATATACATGATCATACCTAGATATTCTCATAACTATGCTCAATTCTATCAATTGCTCGACAGTAATTTGTTTACCCACCGTAATACTTATGCTATCTTGAGAGAAGCCACTAGTGAAACCTATGGCCCCCGGGTCTATTTTCCATCATATTAATCTCCCGTCAACAAATTTTTTCTATTACCGTTTATTTTGATTTCTTTACTTTTAGTCTTTATCATAAAAATACTAAAAATATTATTTTATCATCTCTATCAGATCTCACTTTTGCAAGTGGCCGTGAAGGGATTGACAACCCTTTTGTCGCGTTGGTTGCAAGGTTCTTATTTGTTTGTTTAGGTGCGTGGGACTTGAGCGTGGTCTCCTACTGGATTGATAGCTTGGTTCTCAAAAACTGAGGGAAATACTTACGCTACTTTACTGCATCACCCTTTCCTCTTCAAGGGAAAACTAACGCAGTCCTCAAGAGGTAACAGAGAGGTTGCGGGATGACCTGAAAGCCTTGTTTGAACAGTCTACCGACGTCATCCGGCAACTAAATGAGAGCAATGCGAAGCTCCGGGCCGAGCGCGACCTGCTGAGGGCGAAGATCGTCGGAAGTGCGGAGCAGCAGGAGCAGACCACTGCCTTGTTGAAGAGGACCGGCATCATCGTCGAGAAACTTATGGACGAGAATGCCATGCTGCGCATCGAGCGTAGAAGGCTGGTGGAGGAATCCGTGGATGCTCTCAAGCAGCATCTTGAGGACAAGAAAGAGCTCATCGCCGCTAGCCGTGGAGACTAGTTCCCGCGGCCTGCAGCAACGCATCAAGAAAGTAGAGATCAACGAGCCAGATCATTGTCTTGCTTCTTCTTTTGCCCTTGTGTATTTTGGGCGTTGCCGCATATGGCTGTTATTAATTATGTTTCTAAATATGTAAGACAATTATTATCCACTGTCATTGTCCTTATATTCATCATGCTTGCTATAAGTCGCAGTCGATGCTATATAGGTCCGTCGGATCTTACATCAAGATCTGTGCAAAACTTTCTTTTCAGATTTCATTTTTCTCTCTTAAATCTCAGTCCAGCGAGACATATAGCCACGCCATAGAACATGTGCTTGGGTAGGTGCGCGGCGAGTAGCGGTCCGCGGCAGACGGCGAGTAGCGGTCAAAGGGCCCTCCTCCCGATGAGCACGCGCAGGGGTCTGATCGCATGCCTCCCGTACTCAACTAGCTACCCCACATGGCACCTCCTAGCCAATAAAAAAAGGGGACACGTGGCCGCACGTAATTGGTAAGTCGAACACCCACGGTTTCAATAATACTTGTGTTTCCGATTTGTAACGTGACAGCACTTGTTCCAAAATGACTTTGTTGATTGTTAATGTGTGAGCCTTCGCAAATCGGACAGAAAAATTACCACATCATGTTGGTGCCATGTCATGAGACCATGCCAACTTTCATGATTTCCAGGCGTGTTTTGGAATTACAGGAATTAAAAAACCGAGTTTCTCAATCTTTCCGGCCGAGCCACGACGCCCAGATGTTTGAATTTCACTCCCATCTCTTGCATGGGACCTAGAAATTCACCCAAGGACACACATGTGATTTTTTAAACAACTTTGGTGCACTGGAGCATGTGCTTGTAGTTCAAATTTGAATTATGCACATTAAATGCCCAGAAACTCAAATAATGTATAAAAAAGGCCAAACGAACCCGGAATAATTCCAAAATTTAGCACGGTACTTCTATTTGGTCTAATCTGGCTATGTAAAAAATTAAGGCGGGAGAAGGCAGTGTACATATGTCGTTTTGCACACGGAGGTGACACGTTCCCTCTCGGAACCACGAGCCTTCACTACAGGAATCAGCTACTTTGCCGTCTGCCACGACGGACGGCAAAGGCAACGATGGCGGATGGCAAAGGCCTCTGCCGTCTGCCGCGGACGGCAAAAGGCTCCGGCAAAGTAGGCTACGGTAAAGAGCTTCTTTGCCGTCTGCTTTCTGAAGCGGACGACAAAGGGGCCTTTGCCGTCAGCGGCTGACGGCAAAGAAAGCCGACGGCAATAAATGTGCTGTTAGTCCGTTAGGCGGCTAACGGCAGCCTTTGCCGTCCGCCGAATGATGTCAGCTGGACGTCACTACGGGACAAGCCTTTGCCGTCCGCCGCTGCGTGGCTTCTTTGCCGTCCGCGGCAGACGGCAAAGGCGCCTTTGCCTTCAGCAGTTGACGGCAAAGGTGCCTTTTTTTCTTTTTTTTTAAATCCAGCAATTTTCACAGCAAATATATGACATATATATATTTCACAGGGCTATTTAACAGCAAACATATGACATATCCAGCACATAAGTTTCATCGTGCATACATATATAGTTCCATCCATTCATACATAGCAAGTTGCACATACACATTGTTCCATCCATACATATTACAATGCAAAGTTTCATCAAGATAGCAAGTTCCATCATAGCAAGCTAGAAGAATACTAGAGGAGAATGAAAGAAAAAACAAGCACTCCATCATAGCAAGCTAGCTTCCGTGAAGTGAATGAAATCTGCAAAAAGGCAAATAAGAAAGTTAGAAAAAGGTGACTAGAAGAAGAAGTATATGCCATTTATGAGCTAACTTAGGTGAAATGGATCATTTATGAGCTAACTTAGTTGAAATGGATCGTTTATGAGCTAACCTAGGTGAAATAGATCATTTATGAGCTAACTTAGGTATAATGCATCATTTTAGAGCAAACCTAAGTAAGATGGGTCATTTTGGAGCTAACCTAGGTGAAATGGATCGTTTTTGAGCTAAGTTAGGTGAAATGGATCGTTTATGAGCTAACCTAGGTGAAATAGATCGTTTATGAGCTAACTTTGGTAAAATGCATCATTTTAGAGCTAACCTAGGTGTGATGGGTCATTTTGGAGCTAAACAAGGTAAACTGGATCGTTTGTGAGCTAACCTAGGTGAAATGGATCGTTTATGAACTAATCTAGGTAAAATGGGTCATTTTAGAGCTAACTTGGGTAAAATGCATCATTTTGGAGCTAACCTAGGTAAGATGGGTCATTTTGGAGCTAACCTAGGTAAAATGGGTCATTTTAGAGCTAACATAGGTAAAATGGATCATTTTGGAGTTAGTCTAGGTAAGATGGGTCATTTTAGAGCTAACTTGGGTAAAATGGATCATTTATGAGCTAACTAAGGTATAATGGGTCATTTTAGAGCTAACTTAGGTAAAATGGATTGTTTATGAGCTAACTAAGCTAATTATGCCATTTTTGACATAAGTAAGCTAAGTACACGTCATTATTGAGCAAACCTAGTTAACTAAGCATACTAGAACTAACTTAGGTCATTTTGGAGGAAACAAAGCTAAGTATAGATCGTTTTCGAGCTAACTTAGGTAAAATGGATGGTTTTGGAGGTCAGTAAGCTTATTAAGTCATTTTGGAGGAAAAGAAGCTAACTCTAGGTCATTGTGGTAAGCATATTGGAGGAAATAAGGCTAAGTCTAGGTCTTTATGCATTTGTTAAGCAAAACACTAGAAGAAACTTACCAGCGCCCACCATCTTTCAACACCTGCCATGACAAAGAGTAAACGAAATTAGTACAACATAAAAAAAATACCGACATGAATAATAATATGTATATCACTTAAGTGTATCATCATCAAGTACAACATAAAAAAATTGAATACCTGACACTACTAATAATCTCGATCACTATCATCAATAAATGCATAATCATCATCATCACTATAATCAATGACGGGCTCATAGGGTTCAGTGGCATCAACATGTGGAAGGCCACCTTGACGTAATCGGTCAAGCATTGACAGGTCATCCGCAGGAGTAACCTCTTCTTGTTCCGGCTCTTCTTGTTCCTCCTCTGGGTTGATGTCAGATTCACTGTCGCTGTCTACTTCAATGTTTTGGGGTGAAGTATAGCGGTTCTTGAAACGCTTTTTGGAAAGATGTGTCTCTTGGAAGAATTCTCCTTCATATGTGTCTGGGTTAATGTGAGGTTCATAATCCTCTTCCTTTGGGGGAGATAGTCTAGCACGTGGCGGCACTTCATAAACGACATCCCAACCTTTCAGATTTGGATTAGTTTGGCAGGCCCACGGTAGATAGAATACTTGGGTCGCCTGTTCAGCCGTAATATAGACATTAGGAACATCTAAATGGGTGCTTTGTTTGATTGAACTAGCCCTATATGTTCATGAGTCCTTCTAGTCTCCTTCGGCTGAAACCAATAACATTTGAAGAGTACGACATTCGGTGGGTTGTCACCATAGAATAGAAGTTCATAAATTGCTTCAACTCTCCCATAATACTCGGTACCTCCTTTCTCACATGCATGTATCTTCTCATAGGGCATCTTCAGTGCACAGAGGATTTTGTCCGACTGGTACAGGTTTGCAGGCATTACATGGCCTTTGGGTAGAAAGCGTCCAAATACTGTCATAATTGCGTCGTAGCATTCTCTGCCCAAGTTGAACTGAGCCTTCAGAGCCATTACTTGTGAGATGGCATCCAACTGACAAAGCTCAGTGTGCTCGTGGAGCGGACGTTTTGAAGACTCCAACATTTCATTGAAGGCCTTTGCAGATTCCTCCATCTCCTCGTCGAATCCCGAGCATCATCTAAGTCTTGCACCATGTTTTCCATCCCGGTACCATGCTCGTCGGTGCAACGACGAACCATCAGCTCGGCCACGTTGGGCAGACTCACCATGAAATGTCCACACCGTATAATTGGGCGTAAAACCACTCTTCTGCAGGTGTTTGCCCATTTCAGCCTCTGTCCTCTTTTCCCAATTGTCGCACCGGGAACAGGGGCACCAGGTTTTCCTCTGGCCATTTGCAAATGCGGCTTGCACAAATGCCTTGGTTTTTGTGAACCATTTAGTGCTCCATTTGTTCTGACCAGTGTGACCGGTGTACATCCACGCACGATCACTCATCTTGACTTTCAGAGCTACTGGACACACAACAAATATATATATATATATATATATATATAATTCACCATGTATATATATATTCATCAGTTGATCTAGTTTGTCAATTTTATTACGTCCATTCAACCTACACTCTAATAGGTAATGATAGGTCCTAATCCCACCAGAGTATGTGTAGATTGGGTTCCTTTTCCCATGCTATGCTCTGGATCCGACACAAAATTTCGGCAGCACCTCCCCGCTGTTCTCTTGATACACGTCTCTGCAATAAACAGAGAGGATGTGTACCCGGAGAACAACAGGGGAGACACTAACGAAATTTATGCATCGGATCCGGAGCAAAGCATATGAGAAAACAAACCCAATCTACACATACTCGGGCTGTCCATGGATAGCGTTGGACAATTCGAAAGAATAACGGTTATAAATATGCAAATGCATGCATATTTATAGATGTAACCCTTTCGAACGGGAGACGCATAGTGGTTACGCATACTGATGATTGACACCTATAGCTAGCAAGTTTCATCGGCACGAAGACCGGAACAGAGAACATGAAGGGGGGAGGAGGAGATGTCATTTGTTCTCACCAACGAACGCAGGGGCGGAGCTCGTCGAATGCACGGGGAGGTCGTCAAACACCACACCCTCGCAGCGACGAAACAACTGCACATTTAAATCCACTCGATAAACACAAATATGTATGATGTTTTGCATAACAAAATCGAAAAATATACGACCTAACTCATAATTCACAAATATATGACCCCGCCGGCCTCTGGAAGGCCAAAGAGCACCTTCTACATATTCTTCTTTTCTTCTTCTTCTTTTTCTTCTTCTTCTTCTCCCCTCCTCTTCTTCTCCTACACTTTCTTCTTCTTCTTCTCCCCTCCTCTTCTTCTCCTACAC
>NC_057805.1:202696010-202717561 GCF_018294505.1 Triticum aestivum
CTCGGGTCGAGGAGAGAGGAGAGAAACAGAGAGATGGATCCAGGGCGGGGTGGGTCTCGCCGTTAGTTAGGTTAGTTCTTTGCCGTCAGCTTTTTTTTCTCTTTGCCGTCCGCTAGCTGACGGCAAAGATGGGGGCCGTTAAGTTTTTTTTAATCAGCTCGTTAGTGGGGACCACCACTCTCTTTGCCGTCTGCTAGCTGACGGCAAAGATTCTTTGCCGTCCGCTAGCTGACGGCAAAGAGTAGGCTGATGGCAAAGACCGTTCTTTGCCGTCAGCCAGTTCATTGTCGTCCGTTTTCTGTAAGCGGACGGCAAAGACCTTCTTTGCCATCAGCCAGCGGACGGCAAAGACTTGGCTGACGGCAAATTAGCTAATTCCAGTAGTGCTTCTTGAGGGAAGCTCCAGTTTGCAAGAAGCTTACACCAAAGCTTGTCCCAATTCGGCCAAAAAAATTACCGCAGCATGTTGGTGCCATGTCAAGACACCATGCCAAGTTTCATGATTTTTAGGCGTGTTTTGAAATTACAGGAATTAGAAAACCAAGTTTCTCAATCTTTCTGGCCGAGCCAGGACGCCTAGATGTTTGAATTTCACTCCTATCTCTTGCAAGGGACCTAGAAATTCACCCAAGGACACACATGTGATTTTTCAAACAACTTTGGTGCACTAGAGCATGTGCTTGTAGTTCAAATTTGAATTATGCACATTAAATGCCCAAAAACTCAATTAATATATAAAAAAGGCAAAACGAGCCCGGAATAATTCGAAAATTTAGCACGGTAATTCCATTTGGTCTAATCTGGTTGTGCAAAAAAATTAAGGCGGGAGAAGGGAGTGTACGTATGTCATTTCGCACACGGAGGTGACACGTTCCCTCTCGGAACCACGAGCCTTCTTGAGGGAAGCTCCGGTTTGCAAGAAGCTTACACCAAAGCTTGTCCCAATTCGGCCAAAAAAATTACCGTAGCATGTTCGTGCCATGTCATGGCACCATGCCAAGTTTCATGATTTTCAGGCGTGTTTTGGAATTACAGGAATTAAAAAACCAAGTTTCTCAATCTTTCCGGCCGAGCCACGACGCCCAGATGTTTGAATTTCACTCCAATCTCTTGCATGGGACCTAGAAATTCACCCAAAGACACACATGCGATTTTTCAAACAACTTTGGTGCACTCGAGCCTGTGCTTGTAGTTCAAATTTGAATTATGCACATTAAATGCCCAGAAACTCAATTAATGTATAAAAAAGGCGAAATGAGCCCGGAATAATTCCAAAATTTAGCACGTTACTTCTATTTGGTCTAATCTTGCTGTGTAAAAAAATTAAGGCAGGAGAAGGCAGTGTACGCATGTCGTTTCGCACACGGAGGTGACACGTTCCCCTCTCGGAACCACGAGCCTTCTTGAGGGAAGCTCCGGTTTGTAAGAAGCCTACACCAAAGCTTGTCCCAATTCGGCCAAAAAAATTACCGTAGATGTTGGTGCCATGTCATGAGACCATGCCAAGTTTCATGATTTTCAGGCGTGTTTTGGAATTACATGAATTAAAAAACAAAGTTTCTCAATCCTTCCGGCCGAGCCACGACGCCCATATGTTTGGATTTCACTCCCATCTCTTGCATGGGACCTAGAAATTCACCCAAGGACACACATGTGATTTTTCAAACAACTTTGGTGCACTGGAGCCTGTGCTTGTAGTTCAAATTTGAATTATGCACATTAAATGCCTAGAAACTCAATTAATGTATAAAAAAGGCCAGACGAACCCGGAATAATTCCAAAATTTAGCACGGTACTTCTATTTGGTCTAATCTAGCTGTGTAAAAAAATTAAGGCAGGACAAGGCAGTGTACGTATGTCGATTCGCACACGGAGGTGACACGTTCCCTCTCGGAACCACGAGTCTTCTCGAGGGAAGCTCCGGTTTGCAAGAAGCCTACACCAAAGCTTGTCCCAATTCGGCCAAAAAAATTACCGCTGCAAGTTCGTGCCATGTCATGACACCATGCCAAGTATCATGATTTTCAGGCGTGTTTCGGATTTACAGAATTAAAAAACCAAGTTTCTCAATCTTTCCGGCCGAGCCACGATGCCCAGATGTTTGAATTTCACTCACATCTCTTGCATGGGACCTAGAAATTCACCCAAGGACACACATGTGATTTTCAAACAACTTTGGTGCACTGGAGCATGTTCTTGTAGTTCAAATTTGAATTATGCACATTAAATGCCCAGAAACTCAATTAATGTATAGAAAAGGCCAAACGAACACGGAATAATTCCAAAATTTAGCACGATACTTCTATTTGGTATAATCTGCCTGTGTAAAAAAATTAAGGCGGGAGAAGGCAGTGCATGTATGTCGTTTCGCACACGGAGGTGACACGTTCCCTCTCGGAACCACGAGTCTTCTCGAGGGAAGCTCCGGTTTGCAAGAAGCCTACACCAAAGCTTGTCCCAATTCGGCCAAAAAAATTACCGCTGCAAGTTCGTGCCATGTCATGACACCATGCCAAGTATCATGATTTTCAGGCGTGTTTCGGATTTACAGAATTAAAAAACCAAGTTTCTCAATCTTTCCGGCCGAGCCACGATGCCCAGATGTTTGAATTTCACTCACATCTCTTGCATGGGACCTAGAAATTCACCCAAGGACACACATGTGATTTTCAAACAACTTTGGTGCACTGGAGCATGTTCTTGTAGTTCAAATTTGAATTATGCACATTAAATGCCCAGAAACTCAATTAATGTATAGAAAAGGCCAAACGAACACGGAATAATTCCAAAATTTAGCACGATACTTCTATTTGGTATAATCTGCCTGTGTAAAAAAATTAAGGCGGGAGAAGGCAGTGCACGTATGTCGTTTCGCACACGGAGGTGACATGTTCCCTCTCGGAACCAGGAGCCTTCTTGAGGGAAGCTCCGGTTTGCAAGAAGCTTACACCAAAGCTTGTCCCAATTCGGCCAAAAAATTTACTGCAGCATGTTGGTGCCATGTCATCACACCATGCCAAGTTTCATGATTTTCAGCCGTGTTTTGGATTTACATGAATTAAAAAACCAAGTTTATCAATCATTCCGACCGAGCCACGATACCCAGATGTTTGAATTTTATTCCCATTTCCTGCATGGGACCTATAAATTCACCCAAAGACACACATGTGATTTTTCAGCAAACTTTGGTGCATTGGAGCATGTGCTTGTAGTTCAAATTTGAATTATGCTCATCAAATTCCCAGAAACTCAATTAATGCATAAAAGTGCCAAACGAACTCGGAATAATTCCAAATTTAAACACGACACTCATGTACTAGTTGCATGTTCACTGTACGTAAATGCTCTAGCAATTCAAACACCATCCTTTCCCTCCGTAACACCATTTTGTCTTTCAAAACATAATGAAAAAAATTAGGTATACCACAAACAGTTTACTAGAAGGAATCGTGTGGGATGCGATATAAAATATATTGGCGCACCGTCTTGTCTACGCAGGAAGCTTCGTCGTCTACAGTCCACCGACCCGCTTGAACCACACTTCCGCGCCAGTTTCTCGCGGCACCGAGCAAATTTTTTTGCCACCGCAGAAATATCTATCTCCCCGCCCCGTCCCTCCTACCAAAAGCCACATTTCCATTGTTCCTCCTTGCTTTCCAAGTTCAAACCTTCACTCCTGCTTACTGGTAGCTCAGCCTCCTCACCGACGACCCTTCTTCTTGCAGCGTCGCATCCTCGCCGGCTACCCTTCTTCTTGCAGCGCCGCCTCCTCGCCGGCGACCCTTCTTCTTGCAGCGCCGCCTCCTTGCCGGTGACCCTTCTTCTTGCTGCGCGGCCTCCTCACCGCCGACCCTTCTTCTTGCTGTGCAGCCTCGTCGATATGGTCAGGTAATCCACACCCCACCCACACCATCCTCCTCCTTTCCCGTCCCACATGCCCCAACTGACGGAGCGACACCTTCCACCGAAATCACTGCCCCCTCCTCCAATTAAGCGCTGCCCATAGCCATTTTACACGTAGTATAACGTGGAGCTGAGTAGCATGTGGCCGCACGCGCGAATGAGGTCACTATGGCTGACATGCGTGTCGACCGCCAGATCTTGGAGGAGCACCTCGTCTTCGAGGCCACCGTCGACACCGCCGCGCAGTTGTCTACTTTAAAATACAGTTCGTTATGTTTTCTCGAGGCCACCGCCAGTGCCTTCTAGTGATTTGTCCTCTGTAATGTTAATATGCAATCTGATGTTCAGTTAACAGTTTGGTCCTCTGAAATGTAATCAGCTAACACTTTGGTCCAATAATTGCTACATTTCGTAGTACTGTTCTCAAGCATTCTTTGTTTTGTTAACTATCTTATCTTCTAGTACATGTTTCTATTCTGCAATGTCGTGCTCAGTTAACTATTTTGGTTCATTTGGTCTGCTGTCCATTTAACTGTTTGGTTCAGTTCTGCAATTTCATTTTCATTTGTTGTGGGTACAATTTTGTATTGTTATGCATGTGACACCAATCAAATTTGGCTATACTAAATACATATTCTACTGATAGTATGGCAACTCTCAGTTAACCTGATCAAGATCTTCCTTATGTGTGTTGCAAGAAAACAATGGGAGACACTTCGGTCTACCATCGAGGTTTGTTCAAGCAGGGTCCTTTGGCTAATAGCACATTATTGTGTAGTTGCAGGAATCATTCTAATATTTAGGTTTCTTACAATTTGGTCTTGCACATGTAGGTCCTGCTGTCAGAGGCTTAGACCCACTGTTCGACCCATTTTGCATATGGGGAAATGAGATGTCCATGAATATCAGTCAAGTCAAGAAACTCACAAAGATTGTTAGGATGAAGAAACTTGCGACGAATAACAGCAAGATCTTTGTTTGCACAATGAAGAAGACATCAGTCAACTATAGGATGGTACCAACTCTTTTACCTTGTTTTTACCCCTTGCGCCATTTCAAAATTTACAACAACGATTTTTGCATAGCTTTGGTTTTTAGTACTTTTCAAAGCAGTTCACCGATGATTACCTCTCAAACCACCTGCATGGTCAAGAGGCGAGGAAGGTATTCATTCAACACCCACGGTACAATATTGAAGTCTTGCTGAAGAGGACGAAGGTTGGGCGGGCAATTATCCATAGGCACTGGCCTAAAGTTGCAAGGACATTCAACATCACCGAAGGCTCAATATTTGCCTTCCGCTTCTGCAGTTTCCCAGATGAGATTCATCTGTCTATTTACCGTGTATGATGCTACTTTCCAAAGGTTTTTGATGCTGCATGTGAAACTTGGTGCTGTTGTGTGATGGCGTAACTGAGTGTCGAAGCTATCTGATGTAATTCGATTATGAAATCCTGGTTGCTTTTA
This sequence comes from Triticum aestivum, assembly GCF_018294505.1. NCBI lineage: Eukaryota > Viridiplantae > Streptophyta > Magnoliopsida > Poales > Poaceae > Triticum > Triticum aestivum. The sequence goes on from NC_057805.1 coordinate 202,701,381, forward strand.
TACGGATATGAAATATCTGGCGTGTTTTATAAGAAATATCAGTTTGATTAGTACATGGATTATCAATAATAGGCTAATTACCCTGCTTTTTGGGGTTTTCTATTGCAAACGTTACTCAGACAGCACCGTGGGCGATGAACTCAAACAACCCGCATGGTTTCTAGAAAGTAGGCGTGTTCGATCAACTAACAATCACACACGGCTTCCGGCAGCGAACTGTTTGCGTTAGGCCACCTTGCACAAACGTTTCCACACAAAGAACTATGTGGGATGTACATACCTATGGAAATGATTTTCTGGGATTCACCGTGTGGGATGTACATACCTACGGAAATGATTTCTGGGATTCACCGTCTGGGTTGTACATACCTACGGAAAATGATTTCTGGGATTCACCGTGTGGGATGTACCTACCTACGGAAATGATTTCTGGGATTCACTGTGTGGGATGTACATACCTACGAAAATGATTTCTGGGATTCACCGTGTGCGATGTACATACCTACGGAAATGATTAGTTTTCCATGCCTCGCCCGATCACACACGGCCCCAGCCTGGGTCCCACGAGGGCCTATCCCCGACGATTTCTGGGTCGTGTGGGAAGGACCCCCCTATCGCCCACACTCACTTGGCGACGGTTCCAAATGCCATCACGGAAAGGGGTTTTAAACCGTTTGTTTAGGACGTCGCTATACCAGTGTCTACTTGTGCATCCAGAATCCTTTAAACCAGTTTTGCCACATGAGTCCACTATGTCTACCTATATGCGGTATTCTTTTGCCATTCTAAGCAAATTTGCATGTGCCATCTCTAATTTTCAAAATAAACTTCTCTTTTGTTTGTTTGTTTCGCTCGCGGAGCGGTGAGGGGTGTGCTGGATGTGTTATTCTCACGATGAGTGTTTATTCACTTGTCATTGCACGAGAGTAAGGCAAAGATTTTAGGGATGCCCAGTCCCGAAATGCAAAAAATGAATTTTCTTTATGTTGTCAAATAATAAATTCCTTGGAAAGTGTTGGTATGGAGGGCACCCGTGGATAGGGTTAGCAATGGAAAGTGAAAGTATGGTGGAAAAAGGAATAAACTTTATTTTCTGTTTGGGAACCGCCTATGGCATATCTAGCATGGAAAGTGTTCGGAACTCTAAGTCATTTTCGTTGGTGGGATGGATACACCTCTCAAAATGTTTTTATCTCTAATTTTTCGCTTTGAGCTCTGGCACCTCCAAATCCATACTTCCCTCTGCGAAGGGGCTTTCTTTTTACTTTATGCAATTTTTATTTTTGAATTTGAGTCTCCATCTTCTCTCATAAAAAGCACCAACTAGGGGGCAATATGATCGTACTTAAGTATTGGGTGTAGCTAATATTCGAGTGTGTTTCACGAATGGATCAATGTTTGAGCATGATGGGCTAGGGATAACTTATTTTAGCATTGATATTTTGAAAGACATGGTTGCTTGCTGATATACTTGATTATCTAAATTATTATGTCAAAACTAGACTATTGCTTTGAATCACATAAAAGTCCAAATGTCCATGCTACAAAGAAAAAGAATATGACATGACATGATAAACAACACTCCACATCAAAAATTCTGTTTTTATCACTTACCTACTCGAGGATGAGCAGGAGTTAAGCTTGGGGATGCTGATACGTCTCCGATGTATCTATAATTTTTGATTGTTCCATGCTGTTTTGTTATCAATCTTGGATGTTTTATAATCATTTTATAGTCATATTATATTATTTTTTGGTACTAACCTATTGACATAGTGCCAAGTGCCAGTTGGTACTTTTTCCAGGTTTTTTACATCGCAGGAAATCAATATCAGACGAAGTCCAAATGCCACAAAGCTCCACGGAGAATTTTTATGGGCCAGAAGGAACACCACAGGCCCTGGTTGCACCTGGCGAAAGGATCGATATAGTTGACTAGAGGGGGGGTGAATAGGCAACTAACAATTTTTTGCTTTTCTTTACCAATTTAAACTTTGCGTCAAAGTAGGTTTTCTAGATATGCAACTAGGTGAGCAACCTATATGATGCAACAACAATAAGCACACACGCAAGCAAGAGATAAAGCACAAATAAGCTTGCATAAGTAAAGGCACGAGATAACCAAGAGTGGAGCCGGTGAAGACGAGGATGTGTTACCGAAGTTCCTTCCCTTTGAGAGGAAGTACGTCTCCGTTGGAGCGGTGTGGAGGCACAATGCTCCCCAAGAAGCCACTAGGGCCACCGTATTCTCCTCACGCCCTCAAACAATGCGAGATGCCGTGATTCCACTATTGGTGCCCTTTGAGGCGGTGACCGAACCTTTACAAACAAGGTTGGGGCAATCTCCACAACTTAATTGGAGGCTCCCAACGATACCACGAAGCTTCACCACAATGGACTATGGCTCCGCGGTGACCTCAACCGTCTAGGGTGCTCAAACACCCAAGAGTAACAAGATCCACAAGGGATTAGTGGGGGGATTCAAATTTCTCTTGGTGGAAGTGTAGATCGGGGCCTTCTCAACCAATCCCTAGAGAATCAACAAGTTTGATTGGCTAGGGAAGGAGATCGGGTGAAAATGGAGCTTGGAGCAACAATGGAGCTTGGAGGTGGAAGAGATAGTCAACTAGAGGAGGAAGACACCCCTTATATAGTGGAGGAACAAATCCAACCGTTATCCACCAACTCAGCCTGCGCAACACGGTACTACCGTACTTGAGGCGCGGTACTACCGCAGGGCCCCGCGGTACTACCGCCCACGCAGCAGAGACCAGGTCAGCCTAAAATGCACTAAAGCAGAGGGCACTAGTACTGCTGGCGCGGTACTACCGCTCCCCCTTGCGGTACTACCGCATGGCAGGGGCTGTCCAGAGATGGGAAGGCACGGATATAAAAAATTACATCCGTGGCTACTTCCGCAGAGTTGGAGTCGATGCAAAAACCCGACGCGGTAGTACCGTAAGCAAGCAGCGGTACTACCGCGCGAGGCGCGGATGTAAAAAATTACATCCGCCCCTTACTGCCGCGTACTTGCGGAACTAAGTCAGATGCCACGGTACTACCGCTTACTAGAAGCGGTACTATCGTAGGCCCTTGCGGTACTACCGCACCAGCGGGCGGTACTACCGCAAGGTCATGCGGTACTATCACTCTAAGGAGCAGTACTACCGCACGCCCTAGTTCAGCAAGCAAGAGCAATATTTGCATAGACAAGGAAAACATAGGATACTCCAAAGGCTAGAGGAAAGGAGGTGCAAAGGAAGATGTGTATGTGATGAATCCACCCAACCTTTCCAACGCGGACCCCCCCCCCTTAATAGTACGGCTTCCCTACGACTCAATAGCACCGAAAAGAAACGAAGAGAAAGGCCGTCTTCCATAGCCTTCGAGGGGAACCAAATCATCTTGTGCCTAGTCAATATATCTGAAATATTCGATGCACATGATTAGTCCGCAAAAGCATTGTCATCAATCACCAAAACCAACTAAGGGATAGAAATGCCCTTACAATCTCCCCCTTTTTGGTGGATTGATGACAACACGGGATTTGCACGAGGGTATAACGCAAAGAGCAAGGGCAAACCCCAAGTCTCTAAAATATAGACGGGCTCCCTCTAGATGTGTGCTATCTCGATGAGTGCTTTGGACTGCACGGCACACATACTAGGATCAACACTCCCCCTATATTTTATAGACATGGCAAATCTTGCAATAAGGCTAAAGCTAACCAAGATAGACAGGAGCATAATGTAATAAGCACAAGATAGAATAAGCTCACTACGGTACGATAGAGTGCATATGTCTTACACCATATGATAGAAGGTCTCACGAGCACAAACCAAAGCAAACGAAATAAACAAAGTTCAACTGACCCAAACACGACACAACTCGCAAATCCTACACTCTCTCCCCCTTTGGCATCGAGACGCCAAAACGGCGGAGAGGACACCTACAGCAATAGTGGTGGCTCAAGCGGAGTAGTCACTTGCACGCTCCCCGTCAGACTCTGCAGCTGGGACGGACTCCTCCTCGGACTCGGTCCATCGATAACCCTGCTTGTGCATCCATTCTGCCTCTGGGGTGATGTGCACCTCTGACCCGCTAGATATGTTCTCGCCAAAGGTCCTGAAAATCCGCTTGTCGCGGCGGCGAGTCTCCTTGGAAGCCACACGGGTCTGATACTGCCCCTTTGCCTGCATACAGAACAAAACCTTCATCTTGTTCTTCAGTCGCTTAGCCCAAGAAGGCTCAGAGGTGGGAGGGATGTAACCCTCAGAGCTATCCTCGTCTGCTGCCTCCTCCTCAACTTCGTTTGCATCCACGTCCATGGCAGCCGCAGTATCAGCACGAGAGGTAGTGTTGGCCCACTGAGGCTTGATACGGAGGTTGATGGGCTCATGCCGGATCCAACCAGGGGCCTCAAACTCATCCTGAGGGTAGACCCGCTCCCAAGTAGCCGAGATCAACTGAAATAGATAAGGTCCATAGATGGGGACCTTGCGGTTGTAGACCGCAAACCGAAGCTCATGCCACATGATATGTGAGACATCAAGTGGTAGTGTCTGAGAGTTGCGAGCATCTTCACACAGGAGCATCATATCCACAAGATAGGCATGCACCTTGTCCTTGTCCCCAATGCGTGGGAAGAGAGTGTTGCGGAAGATCCGGTGCATGATGTCAAGAAAGGAGTTGAGTACCCAAGATGACTTGCCATTGGAGAGCTTCTTCTCCACATAGAAGGGCATAAGCTTGTTCTTGTTGGCAGACTCGGGATTGGCATGAGGGTGAACACCTTGGGGTGTGGCGAGCCCCTCATCCGGAACCCCAAGTAAAGTCATGAATTCCTTCCAAGTAGCAGTCAGCTGCCGACCATTGGTCATCCAAGTCATGGTCCTTTCCTCATTGGGATGAAAATGCACTGAGGCAAAGAACTGAGCAAGGATCTCAGGATCATAGTCTTTGTGGAATGAGATGATATGCTCAATGCCAAATTGCTCCACTAGGTCTAAAGCCTCACCAAAGTATTCCCGGTGCGCCTCTTTTCGCATGTGATGCATGTTGATCCACTTCACCTCCACATAGGTGTTTTGCTTGGCCTTGATGACATCCAGATAAATGAGATTCTGCTGCTTGGTCCAGAATAGCTCATTCCCTCGAAAGTTGGCACGAGGGTTTCCATATGGATTGATCTTCCTCCGAGAGATGAACTCAGCAAGCGGGATCTCATCCATACCCTTGGCGGGTTCCTTCTCTTTGGTGGCGGTGGTCTTGGTTCTGCGTTGGGGGGCATTGGAGCCCTCTGCTTCCTCTGTGTTGCGCATACGCTTGGATCCAGTGTCACGGCTTGGATTGGAGCGGCGAGCCGGAGCACCTGAGCCACCACCTAAAACACACACCACAAAACAAACACGCACGAAACGCGAGAAGGATCAATGCAAAGACCACAGCAAAGCAGGTGAAACAAGTAGACATGGAACGGGAGAAGTGCCACAAGAGGGATTTGAGACAACGGTAGTATCGTGTGTTGCGCCACGTGCGGTAGTACAACTCCAAGGAGCGGTAGTACCGTAGATGCGGTAGTACCGCACCAGCAGGGCGGTAGTACCGGACCTGCGGTAGTACCGCACCTAAAGAGTGGTAGTACCGCACCTAAAGAGTGGTAGTACCGCATGGTTGCAGATCTGAAACGGCCACGGAGATCTGAGCACAACCGTGTCAACACGCGGTATTATGGTCGATCAAATCCATCACGGGACAACTATAGCAAGTACCATCACTACACAAAACTACTCTCCTACGTCCTACTCTTGCATAGATTTGGGCTAAAATCTCAAGAACAACTTGCATCTCCCCAAAACCTAAAAGCAACAAGACGAACAAGAAAAAGGAGGGATTGGGGAGAAACCTTGTTCCATGGCAAGAGGGAGTGGTGGGGAACGATCCCACCAGTCGGAATCCGAGGAGAGCGGCCGGAGAAGGAGATCCGGCGAGGACCTCTAGCACCGTTCTTGAGCGAGAGAGAGAGAGAGACGGAGTGGGGAGAGAGACGAATGGGTATGGGGGAGTTAGAACTCCCCTGCCCGTGTTTAACCCCCCACGCTCCCTCGACCGCACGGTAGTACCGCACGTCATCGCGGTAATACCGCCACGGGCGGAAGTACCGCACCGTGACTTTAGTACCGCTCCCCCAGGCGGCAGTAAAAAATTACTACCGCGCTGGGTGCGGAAGTACCATGCGCTCCTCACGCGGTAGTACCGCACGTCATTGCGGTAGTACCGCACCGAGGCCGTAGTACCGCTCCCCCAGGCGGCAGTAAAAAATTACTGCCACGCTGGGTGCGGAAGTACCGCCCCCCCTTGCGGTAGTACCGTGGCAGGCCACGGTAGTACCGTGAGCTCAAGAAAAGACAGTTTCAACCAAAAGAGAGAACACCGAAGCACGGAACCTTCAAGCAAGAGACCACACCAAAGAGCTAACACACTGGACACCATAATCACAAGCTCGGCACGAAGGAAGAGAGGCAAGAGACAACAAAGACCAAAAACGAGACACAGACTCTCCAAGGAGAGGGCGGTGGCCGGAGCCACCTATGTTTGAGTCAATTGGTATGGCACCGCGAAGAATTATCCTTGGGCCCATGACCAAAACTCGTCTTTGAAGAACAAGTACCATCAAAAATGGCTAATGTGAAAGAGTTGATCACTTTATGCATAATGGGGGGAGGGAGAGTTCATTGAGAGAACAACACTCCCCCTATGTCCATGCCTACACCTAGATTAGACAACAAGTTGAGTGTGGTGGGGTGTGCAAGGGTTCAAGCAACATTGCTCGAATCAATGATATTTAGCTCATGCCTTAACTCGCGAAATCTTGCTTCATCCAAAGGCTTCGTGAAAATATCTGCAAGGTTATCATGGGTGTTGACGTAGTTGAGCTCGATCTCCCCTCGCCTAATGTGATCTCGGATGAAGTGATACTGAATCTCAATATGCTTCATCTTGAAGTGTTGCACGGGGTTGAGAGAAATCTTGATGGCACTTTCATTATCACACCAAAGAGGCACTTTGTCACAAATGACACCGTAATCCTTTAAAGTTTGCTTCATCCATAAGAGTTGTGCACAACAACTGCTGGCCACCACATACTCCGCTTTGGTGGATGAGAGAGACACACAACTTTGCTTTTTAGAAGACCAACTTACCAAAGAGCAACCAAGTAATTGGCACCCTCCGGAAGTGGACTTCCTATCTACTTTGTCTCCCGCCCAATCGGAGTCCGAATACCCTACAAGCTTGAAGTTTGCTCCTCTTGGGTACCATAAGCCAAAGTTTGGGCTATGAGCCAAATATCAAAAGATTCGCTTGACCGCCACAAAGTGGCTTTCCATAGGTGCGGCTTGAAACCGTGCACAAATTCTCACACTCAACATGATATCCGGTCTAGATGCACAAAGGTAAAGCAAGGAACCAATCATGGAGCGATATACCTTTTGATCCACCACTTTACCATTGGGATCGATGTCAAGTTGGCACTTGGTGGGCATTGGAGTGGACGCCGGCTTGACATCACTTAGCTTGAATCTCTTGAGCATGTATTGAGTGTATTTGGCTTGGTGATGAAGGTTCCTTCTCTTCTTTGCTTTACTTCAAAACCGAGAAACAACTTCAACTCTCCCATGGAAGACATCTTGAACTTTGAGGTCATGAGTGCGGCAAATTCCTCATTGAAAGCTTTGTTAGGGGAACCAAAGATAATGTCATCAACATATAGTTGGCACACAAACAACTCCCCTTTAACCTTCTTAGTAAAAAGAGTGGGGTCAATTAGCCCAACTTCAAACCCACGATCTTGTAACAACTCGGTAAGGTGGTCATACCACACACGTGGGGCTTGTTTAAGGCCATAGAGTGCCTTATCGAGTTGATACACATGATCGGAAAGTAGGGATCCTCGAACCTGGGGGGTTGTTTGACATAAACCAACTCATTAATAGGACCATTAAGAAAAGCACTCTTCACATCCATTTGTTGCAACCTAAAGTTGTGATGAGAAGCATAAGCAATCAACAAACGAATAGATTCAAGGCAAGCAACGGGAGCAAAGGTTTCACCGTAGTCGATACCCTCGACTTGGGAGTAGCCTTGTGCCACCAATCGTGCCTTGTTGCGGATGATGGTCCCATGAGCATCTTGCTTGTTCTTGAATATCCAGTTGGTTCCAATGACATTGTGGTTCCCCGTTGGCCTTGGCACTAATCTCCACACCTTTTTGTACTCGAAGTTGTTGAGTTCTTCATGCATGGCATTAAGCCAATCCGGATCTTCGAGTGCTTCATATACCTTTTGGGGTTCAACACAAGAGACAAACGCATGATGTTCACAATAGTTTGCCAATTGTCTACGAGTGCTTACCCCCTTTTGAATGCTTCCAAGCACATTCTTCATGAGATGACCCTTGGTGGAGAGCTTGGATGCAATCTTGGCGGCACGACGCTCCAATTCCTCCTCGGTGGTGAGTTGAGGAGCGGTCACTTGATCATCTTGAGCGCCGTCTTGAGCTTGTTCTTGATCTTGAACTTGCTCGGAGGAGAGAACTTGACCTTGGGCATTACTTGGTGTGTCAGCACCATCTTGAGCATGATCTTGCCCTTGGTCTTGTTCATGAGGTTGAGGGCCTTCACTTTGTTTTTCGGAAGCGTGTGGGCCTTGGGTTGGTGATGGCTCCACTTGAGTGGAGCATTGTCCTTCTCCTTCGGCCATAAGGGGTTCCTCAATGGGTAGGATAAGACCAACACCCATTCTTCTTATGGCTTGAGGAGGAATTTCATCACCTACATCACAAGTGCCACTTTGCTCCACTTGGGAGCCGTTATTCTCATCAAACTCCACGTTACACGTCTCCTCAGTAAGTCCCGTGGATTTATTGAGGGCACGGTAAGCATGAGAGTTTGTAGCATAACCAACAAATATGCCCTCATAAGCTCTAGCCTCAAATTTTGACAACCTAACACCTTTCTTGAGAATGAAACACTTACACCCGAACACCCGAAAATACTTGAGGTTGGGCTTGTTACCGGTGAGTATCTCATATGGAGTCTTGTTCAAGCCCTTGTGGAGGTAGAGCCGATTGGATGCATGACACGCGGTGTTGATGGCTTCGGCCCAAAAGTTGTATGGAGACTTGAACTCCGCCATCATGGTCCTTGCCGCATCCATCAACGTCCGGTTCTTCCTCTGCGCAACACCGTTTTGTTGAGGGGTGTAAGGTGCGGAATATTGATGCTTGATCCCCTCATCACTAAGAAACTCATCCAAGGTGTAGTTCGTGAACTCGGTGCCATTGTCACTTCTTATTGTCAAGATCTTTGCATTGTGTTGACGTTGGGCTTCATTTGCAAAGTCAATGATGGTTTTTTGGGTCTCGCTCTTCCTCTTGAAGAAATACACCCAAGTGTACCTTGAATAGTCATCCACAATCACCAAGCAATACTTCCTACCCCCAAGTCTATCAAAGGATGGAGGCCCAAAGAGATCCAAGTGAAGGAGCTCCAAAGGCCTCTTCGAGTAAATGATAGTCGTGGGAGGGTGAGCCTTCTCATGTAGCTTTCCTTCGATACAAGCACTGCAAGCACGATCTTTAGCAAAACTAACATTCGTTAGTCCACGGACATGGTCCCCCTTGAGAAGACTTTGCAAAGATCTCATATTGACATGGGCTAAACGGCGATGCCAAAGCCATCCCACGTCAACTTTAGCCATTAGGCATGTCGCGGTCTTAGTGGGTCGCTTTGAAAAGTTAATCACATAGAGACCGTTCTCGACATGCCCAACAAAGGCTACTTTAAGAGTCTTGCTCCACAAGAGGGCCACGGTATCAATATCAAAGAAAGTGGCAAAGCCCATGATTGCAAGTTGACGAACGGAAAGTAAATTGTATGCAAGGGACTCAACAAGCATGACCTTCTCGATCGTGAGATCATGAGAAATGACAACTTTGCCGAGTCCCAATACCTTAGAAGACGAGGCATCACCCCACTCGACATTGGTGGGCATAGATGGAATCTTGTGCACGTCCACCACCAAGTCCTTGCTTCCGGTCATATGATTTGTAGCTCCACTATCGAGCAACCATGATCCCCCATCGGAAGCAAACACCTACAAGAGATCAATGCTTGGTTTTAGGTACCCATTTTGTAATGGGTCCTTTGATGTTAGTAACAAGGGTCTTAGGAACCCAAATAGACCATTCAATATACTCATGAGGAGAACCAACAAATTTGGCATAAACATGCCCATCACTAGCACGACATAACACATAAGAAGGATTAAAGTCGCCGGCTTTGTTAGAAGGGGTGGCATTGCCCTTCTTGACACCGCCACCCTTCGCATTGTTCTTCTTCTCCTTGGAAGCACCCTCTCCCTCCTTCACAAAAGTTTGCTTGAGAGGAGGAGGTCGTTTGGTCTTGTCATTCTTCTTCTTGTTCTTGGGCTTGGGTACGAACCCAATCCCCTCCTTGGCCACAACTTCCTTTTGATTGCTCAAAAGGTCGTTGAGGTTCTTCTCACCTTGTATGCATGACACAATGCATTTCTCAAGTTGCTCCTTCAACTTAGCATTTTCCTCAACAAGATGCACATGCTCACAACAAGGGTTAGTAGCATTTGCATTATCAATTAACACCATATGAGGAAAGGTGGCTTTCTCCTTGGTTAGCTTCACTTGGAGTTGATCATGAGACTCCTTGAGGCTAGCATGAACACCCTTCAAGACTTTGTGAGACTTGTCGAGAATGTCAAACTCCTCTTTGAGTCTAGCAAGATCAACCCCAAGCTTTGCCTTCTCGGAGTTTAGCACACGAGAAACAACAAGAGCATGATCAAGATCTTTCTTTAACTTAGCATGATCATCGTTGTGTGACTCCTCAAGAGCCAAACGAAGACCACGCTCTTCGTCAAGAGCATTGGAAAGATCCGAAATCTCATCGGCATAGTCACGACTATGCCCCTCCATCTTAGAGATGGTATCTTCGTGAGCCTCGATCATGTCATTGGCTTCACCAAGTTGTTCCAAGAGAGCAACAAAGTGCTTCTTGGATTTACCCTTGAGTTTACCCATAAAGGTCTCAAACTCATTCTCCTCCACATTTGTCCCCTCATGTTCATCAATGCTATCCGAAGAAGGATGATTAATGATGATAGTTTTGATGTTGGGGGTTACCTTGTTGGTGGCTTTAGCCATGAGGCACTTGGCGGTGATGTTCTCATTGGGTGAGTCAAAGAGAGACACTCGTGGAGTCGTCGCAATGGCAACAGAGGCCATGGGAACCGACTCACCATCTTCCTCATCGTCATCATCCTCATTGTACTCTTCTTGTACCACCAATGCCTTGGGAGGAGTCTTCTTGGTGAAGTTGCTCTTGTTGGGGAACGACTTGGCCTTGTCCTTTCGGATGAGCTTGCCACCATTGTCTTCCCTCTTCTCATAAGGGCACTCCGCAACAAAGTGGCTCACATTGCCACAATTGAAGCAAGTCCTCACTCGTTGCTTGCCCTTTGCACCACTTGAATTGTTCTTGTTGAAGTTGGGCCTTGAGTTCTTCTTGCTCCAAAATTGCCTTGAAGCAAGCGCCATGTGTTCATGATAGGCATACTTCGTATCTTCGAGGTTGCTCTCCTCTTCTTCCTCTTCATCCTCTTCCTCCATACTAACCTTGGCCTTTAGAGCAAGGTTGGGCTTCTTTACTCTTTGAGAGCGAAGAACCGCATTGTCAGCGGTCTTGTCCAAGATGCTCATAGCAACGAACTCATCCAACACTTCACTTGAGGACAAGGTGTGGAAGTCCGGCCTTTGACGAAGGACGGAGGACATGGCTTTGTGGTAGGGCATCATTTCCTTGAGGAATTTGTGCTTGATCCAATTGTCATCCGTGTCCTTACTTCCATGATCTCGGAGAGAGACCGCAAGTTTAGTTACTGTCCGATAAAGCTCACGAGGTTCTTCATCTTCTTTCATTGCAAACTCATCGGCTTCATCTTGCACCACTTCATAGTTGGAGCGTTGAATGCCTGCGCTTCCCCAATAGAGGGAAACCACTTGGTGCCAAGCATCTTTGGCCACGGTGTAGGGCCGGAGATGAGGAAGATCTTCGGGTGGGATTGCTTCTTGGATGATGAAGAGAGCATTCTCATTGAATTGATCATCCACGGCTTCTCTAGGAGTGAGGTTCCTTCGGTCATGCGGATAGAAACCTTCTTCAATGATTCTCCAAAGGTTAGTGTTCACATGATTTAAATGACGCTTAAAACGATAGACCCAAGAATCAAATTCTACATTCTTCTCAATCTTAGGGGCCGGTCCGGCATGATTCAAATGAGTGGAAGGAAGCGGTCCACCACAGACAAGTGGAGGTTCCACATGGGCAAAGATGTTGGTGCCATTTTTACCACTAGAAGAAGGAGATTTCTCGCTAGTAGCTTCCCCCTTGTCAGAGGTAGCATCCGTCACCTTGTTAGCGGGATCACCCACTTTCAACGGTGCGGTGGAAAGTTTAAGCCCTTCTAAGAATTTATTGAACATGCTTTCGACCTCGGTCGTCATGGAGGTTTTCAATGTGTCCAACGCCACATTGAATTCCTCACGAGAGACCGCGGTTCCCCCATCTCCCGTAGACGAGACCGGATTCACACCGGAGTGCTCCTCCACACCGTCTACGATGCCAACCATACTCTTTGGACGGTAAAGTCTTTAATAAAGAGACGAGGCTCTGATACCAATTGAAAGGATCGATATAGTTGACTAGAGGGGGGGGGGGTGAATAGGCAACTAACAATTTTTTGCTTTTCTTTACCAATTTAAACTTTGCATCAAAGTAGGTTGTCTAGATATGCAACTAGGTGAGCAACCTATATGATGCAACAACAATAAGCACACACACAAGCAAGAGATAAAGCACAGATAAGCTTGCACAAGTAAAGGCACGAGATAACCAAGAGTGGAGCCGGTGAAGACGAGGATGTGTTACCGAAGTTCCTTCCCTTTGAGAGGAAGTACGTCTCCGTTGGAGCGGTGTGGAGGCACAATGCTCCCCAAGAAGCCACTAGGGCCACCGTATTCTCCTCACACCCTCACACAATGCGAGATGCCGTGATTTCACTATTGGTGCCCTTGGAGGCGGCGACCGAACCTTTACAAACAAGGTTGGGGCAATCTCCACAACTTAATTGGAGGCTCCCAACGATACCACGAAGCTTCACCACAATGGACTATGGCTCCGCGGTGACCTCAACCGTCTAGGGTGCTCAAACACCCAAGAGTAACAAGATCCACAAGGGATTAGTGGGGGGATTCAAATTGCTCTTGGTGGAAGTGTAGATCGGGGGCTTCTCAACCAATCCCTAGAGAATCAACAAGTTTGATTGGCTAGGCAAGGATATCGGGCGAAAATGGAGCTTGGAGCAACAATGGAGCTTGGAGGTGGAAGAGATAGTCAACTAGAGGAGGAAGACACCCCTTATATAGTGGAGGAACAAATCCAACCGTTATCCACCAACTCAGCCTGCGCAACGCGGTACTACCGCAGGGGCACGAGGTACTACCGCAGGGCCCCGCGGTACTACCGCCCATGCAGCAGAGACCAGGTCAGCCTAAAATGCACTAAAGCAGAGGGCGGTAGTACTGCTGGCGCGGTACTACCGCTCACCCTTGCGGTACTACCGCAAGGCAGGGGCTGTCCAGAGATGGGAAGGCACGGATATAAAAAATTACATCCGTGGCTACTTCCGCAGAGTTGGAGTCGATGCAAAAACCCAACACGGTAGTACCGTAAGCCAGCAGCGGTACTACCGCGCGAGGCGCGGATGTAAAAAATTACATCCGCCCCTTACTACCGCGTACTTGCGGAACTAAGTCTGATACCATGGTACTACCGCTTACTAGAAGCGGTACTACCGTGGGCCCTTGCGGTACTACCGCACCAGCGGGCGGTACTACCGCAAGGTCCTGCGGTACTACCGCTCTAAGGAGCAGTACTACTGCACGCCCTAGTTCAGCAAGCAAGAGCAATATTTGCATAGACAAGGAAAACATAGGATACTCCAAAGGCTAGAGGAAAGGAGGTGCAAAGGAAGATGTGTACGTGATGAATCCAACCAACCTTTCCAACGCAGACCCCTCTTAATAGTACGGCTTCCCTACGACTCAATACCACCGAAAAGAAACGAAGAGAAACGCTGTCTTCCATAGCCTTCGAGGGGAACCAAATCATCTTGTGCCTAGCCAATATATCTGAAATATTTGATGCACATGATTAGTCCGCAAAAGGATTGTCATCAATCACCAAAACCAACTAAGGGATAAAAATGTCGGGTTGCGAGGTGTTGTTATTTGTGTGCAGGGGTTGTTTATGTTGTGTTGCTTGGTTCTCCTACTGGTTCGATAACCTTGGTTTCTTCACTCAGGGAGATACCTTCCTCTTTGGGGAAATACCGACGTAGTCCTAGCAGACAGGAGCTTTCTGACGCTATAGTCAGGGAGCAATCAGCAGCACAACGCAAAGGTGGTGGTGTGGAGAGAGGAGGAAAACAACGAGATGGACATCGGTGTTGAGGGCACAAGTACATGGCGTTCGGTATCTAGTAGGTGATTTCCAAGGGAATAGTAGAACTCAAGCAGATGTAGTTCTGTGAATTCAGGGGATTTCAGCCAGGCGTCCACCATGCAGGGCATGGTACACTTGCTCAGGTAGCATGAGGGATGCAGAGGGTTTGAACGGAGCCCTGGTGGGAGGAGATGATGACTCTGGGGATTTCAAAACATTGAAGAGAGATATCTGATGACAGTCAAGATTAAGGGGCACAGCGCGCCATAGAGGGCGCCACCGAATAGAGATGACTTGGGTGCGATAGCAATCCTTGGTGGGGAGAAGCGAGATGATCTCCCCAAGGATAGCATCCGGGAAATCGCTGATGTGGTCCACCCGAGATTCTATGGGTTCCTGGGAACCGGTGGGGGCGGGGTCGCCACTTCTCCCCGCGCTGCCGAGTGCGGGATCTACAACAGGCGTCGCCGCTGGCGGGAGCCTCATCTTCTTGGCGCTGGGGTCAGCCAACTCCATTTTCCTCGAGGGCATAGCGTCGTGCTCACGGATTTGAGCAGAGTAACGAATGACGAGCCTAGTTGTAGTGCGAGTGAAGAAGAAGGGGAGCCGGGGTTTCTTTGTAGTAGTGAGGAAGAAGGGGAGCTGGGGTTTTCTGTAGGAGTGAGGTGAGGAATTTGGGGGTACGAGTGGAGCGAGTTGACGTGAGGTGGGTGGGAGTGAGGAGGAAGAAGAGCACCCAGGTTTTTTGGGAGGGCGGTGTGCTGGGTGTGGGTAGCGCCTCTCATTAAGTAAATATATGGGCTTTTGAATTGATTTTATTACTTACTAGGGTGGATGAGCTGCTTTGTCTTGGGCCTAGAGAAACAATTACTATTAGTACAGTGGAGACACTCTACAGCTACCAGAAAAACAATTACTACTAGTCCAGTGGATACATTACCGCCTCTGGCTCCTCCTAGGTCATCGAAACGTCTCCCTCTATTGAATGCCGTTTTACTTTTCTTCACCGACCTGCGGGCCATGCAGCGCGCGGGCCCAAATGCCATCCACCCAATTAGAAGGCAGTATGCAGGCGGAGAATCACCCCGGTCGTAGCGCGGCAGTAACGAGCCGTCGTATCACAAAACCCAACCTCCCCACAGTCTAAGTTTGACGGACGAAGCAAGCGTCATTTGACTCTTCGCTGGATCCCCTTCTCCCGCACTGTCTTCAAGAAAGCCAACACTCGCATCTGCCACTGTTCTTCTCTCCCAATGAAGGGAAGGTAAGCGGATCTGTGATGTTGGTATATTTTTGCTCAGAAAAAAAGAACTTTTGCAAAGCAGTACCGATCCTCACTCTCTTTTTGTTTCGTTGTCATTGCGATTGTGTTTTCCTTTCAGTGGTCTCCTAGTATTCGTCATTTTCATGATGGACCAAGGAGAACCAGGCAAAGATCTGCTGATATTGGAGCAGACGCGGGAGGCTGATCCCCACAAGACAGAGAGCTCCAAGAAGATGGAGGCAGCCACCGAGCCGACCCCAGATACGCTCACGACCACTATTGAGATGATCAACACCCCGTTTGAGGTTACAGCCCCCATG